>NW_013568267.1:0-209 GCF_000499745.2 Eimeria mitis
CTAAAATCCAAGTTATTGCCGTCTAAATCCCTACTGCATCTGCCAGCTCCTTGCCCGCTGCAGCGCCGTTTGCACCGTCGCACCGTTTCTGATACCATACCAGCGGTCAGTATACTCGTCTTTAGCGAACGCACCTAAGGTTCGCAATAGTAAACGTATCCTCTGTACGCAATCCCTCCGGCACATCCAGCGTTGCTGATACCTTTTGT
>NW_013568267.1:474-545 GCF_000499745.2 Eimeria mitis
GGGCAAGGGAGTAATGACCGATCTTGCCTGTGTCATTGCAGCCGTTCGCCCGAACACATGCCACACGTGCG
>NW_013568267.1:791-874 GCF_000499745.2 Eimeria mitis
GGCCGCTGCTGCGGTAAATTTAGGCGGCGTCAGCGCAGGCAAAACCGTGGTAAAGCATGTGGGCACACATATAGGGACGGCCG
>NW_013568268.1:0-1682 GCF_000499745.2 Eimeria mitis
AGTTAGCTAACCTGTTTTGTCTTTGGAGCAGATGTAATGAATAAACGTGCCGCCGGTTTCCGTTCGATTCAGGCATCTCACGGCAGTGTGTCAATTCCACTGCGACATAATAGGCAGACGCAGAGGCGACGCAGGCTCTTGCTTTGCACGCATACGATTTTCTTCGTGAGTATTGAGCACTGTCCAGTATGCCTGCATTTTCGACAACGAACGATTCGACAGGGACGGCCGCTCCAAACACATGCATCATTTCGCAATTAGCATCAAGTTGAGACTTGGTTCGCCTTCCCTGGTTTCAATACGTTCCCCCTGTTGATGGGGTCACATGCAGTAACTGCCGGCGCACTTCGTGATTTGCGTTTGTGAGTATCGTATGGCTATCCCGTTTGTGCGCACGCCCCTACAGCATCGCTCTGGTGAAGCTTTCTTTGGTGTTAAGCGAGTTCTTTTGGCCACTTCGCATGCCGTTCGGAGAAAATGCATCTGCTCGGACCAGTTATGCATCGACGTTTAGGGCTATCTAGTGCCGTGAATGAACGTGTCTCTGCATCCTGCAGATGTATGGATATGCATTGGCAGAAGATGTGCAAGCTCATTTCGTCTTCATCGACTTCGTCGCTGGTATCTACTGGGGTTGGACATTTCTTGGCCTGGGTATGCATATACGAAATCAAGTGTCTCGTTGCACAGCATCTAACAAATTGGTGGGATGGTAGACGTGCAGTGCAACAAGTCGCGGGAGAGGGCAGCGAATCACCGGTCCTTCGTGTCAAATGCTTAGGCGAATTGACAATCAGCTCGTTTATATGTGACGGCAGTTGTTCCGGGACACAAGCGAATAGCTGATGGCGGATGGAAACCTACAGCGTGGGCAACATAGAACCTCTAAGCAATCACGGCGCCTGCACGAAGGAAACCCGAATCGGCAACTTATCGCGTAGCTGTTGGGTAACGCAGAGGGGAGCTGAGCCCGTAGGGCAGGCGGATCATCCACATCCGGCGAAAGTGCCGATGACGTCGTCTGTTCGAAATAGATGCAATATGTGAATTTTTCGCACATTGTCGTTCGAGCTCGGCGCATCAGGGCAAGCTGTTCGCAAGTTTCCTACGAAGACGGATGTGAGAAGCAGGAGGCAGGCGTTGGGTCTCCACTTCCTTGGCATTTCCCATACGTGTTGGACATTTTTATCAGCTTTGGTTTCCCAACAGGACGCGACTCGACAGTTTCGCCCCAGACAGCCACCTGCACCGTCTTGCAGGTGGCATGAAGCCTAAAGTTTGTTTGCTTGCCCTCAGTGGGTTAGACCCTGTCTTCCGAAAGGGGTGTATGCAGATTTGGGGTTGTACAGACTATGCGCGCTAGCATACGGCCACGGTGTGTCGTGCCCGTATCTGATCCGTATGCATCGCTGTTACTGTTTGGCACTGTTATGGTAATCTTGCGTTTAAGCTGGTATGAGGGCAGGCATGAATGCAGATGCGCATGCGCGCAGATGTATGGAGTTGCACGGTGAGAAGAGATGGGAGTTCGTTCTGCTTTAACGATGTTTTCCCTGGGCGCCCGCGGAGGTGGGGTATTTTGACAATGGGTTATGTGGGCTTGCCACACAGGGGCTGACACTCCAAATGATCTCAGCGAACAGGTGGAACAGTGTATGTGCAGCACAATACGGAGGAAGCTG
>NW_013568268.1:1782-1968 GCF_000499745.2 Eimeria mitis
GTTCGACAGTGGGTTATATGGGCTTGAGATACAGAGGCTGACACTCCAAATGATCTCAGCGAACAGGTGGAACAGTGTATGTGCAGCACAATACGGAGGAAGCTGCACCGACTGCACGGTAATTTGCGTCAGGCGTTTAGTATTATTGACAGCCAGCTCGGTTTGTGCGAGTGTAGGTGTTCTGCA
>NW_013568268.1:2068-3445 GCF_000499745.2 Eimeria mitis
ACATTCTGTCCAATGCATATGTCGTTAGAAAAGACTCACCTCCTGAGTGCTGCTGTAGGTACTGTTACTTTTCAGAAAGTATGGGTGCCAGCATAAACGTATATGCGTGTGGATTCAGATTTATGGAGCTGAGATGCAGAAGATCTGGGATTGCGTTAGGCGTTATCTTCTTTGCTGTCTATTGGTTCGGAATGTCGTGGCGTCGCGAAGCGCACTTGTGGGGCAGAATCCGAGATGATGAACAGTCTCGGCGAATAGATATGTTGTGCTTCAGCAGCGTAACACGTGCCCGGAAGAAACAGCTACAAGGCAGTGATCTGCGTCAAGGGTTTGGTAGGTTTGCAGTCATACCGGCTATGTTTACTGGCGGTCGCCCCCCGGAGAGCGGAAACAGCGAAGGGCGGGCAACGGCCAGCGGTGCGGCCAGCGCGCATTGTCAAACGCTTGAGGCGCTTGCGGCGAAAGAGGCAGAACTCGTACAAGAAGCGCATGCTTCTGATTTGGCGAGACTAGTCAAGCTGTTCAATTGTCGGAAAAGGTGCAGTTTATGAACGTGTCAGTGATATTCCGTCGAGCTAGCTGTTCAGGGCGTTCGCAGCAGGCCTTCATCATTATCGGGCGACCCTAATGCAGATCATCTATGTTCATGTGCATTTTGTGCTATCTTGCTATGTTTTCCCAACTTCGGTGGCCTACCAAGACGACGCGATACTATAGATACGCTAATTCGAAGGATCTGAACAGTTCCGCAGGTGGCTTCATCTTGTGCATGACTTGCTTGCGGTGTTTGGAATCACCACGGGCTTCCGATAGGAGCGTATGCAGCACTTGGCAGAGCGCTACGTGGCCGGCATACGTGAGCATCTTGAGCGTTATGCAGTTTGTGTGCGGTCGTCTACGAACACAATGTGGCAAAGCCTTCTTTGCTGAGACTGTCGGGCGTTGTTTGGGCCAGAAAGTATGCGCAGTGAAGCAAACGCATCTTCTGGGAGCAGCTATGGGTGCTGTCACGTTTCAGGCTCTCTGAAGGCAGGTGTGAATGTGTATGTGCATGTGTGTGGACGTCTACAGTTGCGTTGTGAAACGAAGTGGAAACTGAATGGATTTGGGTCGTGCTCTTCCTTGGTATCTAAGGGGTCTGGAGGGGCGGGATATTTCGGCGCCGCATTATGCGCTTGCGCGACAGAGTCTAACGCTGAAGCACCCGATGTGCAATTCGATGCGTGGTCGGAGGCAGCGCCGACTATGCGGTGCTTTGGTTCAAACGTTTAGTAGTTTTGGCAAAGCGGCCGGTTATTTTTGGTGAGAGTTGTAACGCGGAGCACGCACACAGCGAAAACGCAGATGGGGCCGACAGCAGTGCGAATGGCGATTGTG
>NW_013568268.1:3545-3662 GCF_000499745.2 Eimeria mitis
CGTATGCGCAGTGAAGCAAACGCATCTTCTGGGAGCGGCTATGGGTTCTGTCACGTTTCAGGCTCTCTGAAGGCAGGTGTGAATGTGTATGTGCATGTGTGTGGACGTCTACAGTTG
>NW_013568268.1:3762-5478 GCF_000499745.2 Eimeria mitis
CGCACACAGCGAAAACGCAGATGGGGCCGACAGCAGTGCGAATGGCGATTGTGAGTTGTGTAAATGCATATGGCGCTTGCACAGAAAAAAGAGGAACCTGTAGTTCGTTATGAAGATACTGGATAGTGCACAAGAAAGCGGGACTCGGAGTGCAGGCAGGTATTTCTGGCTTGGCGAAGTTAGCTAACCTGTTTTGTCTTTGGAGCAGGTGTAATGAATAAACGTGCCGCCGGTTTCCGTTCGATTCGGGCATCTCACGGCAGTGTGTCAATTCCACTGCGACATAATAGGCAGACGCAGAGGCAACGCATGCTCTTGCTTTGCACGCATACGATTTTCTTCGTGAGTATTGAGCACTGTCCAGTATGCCTGCATTTTCGACAACGAACGATTCGACAGGGACGGCCGCTCCAAACGCCTGCATCATTTTGTAATTGTCATCATGTAGGTATTTTGGGGACGGCACGGCGAAGCGCGTTTGCGAAGGAGACTTTCATATAACGCAGGAGTTAAACGAATTGGCGCGTCAGTAAATATGCAGCCCAATACGTGGTAGGCGGCATCAGCAACTACAGAGTGACATATGTCAAGCTTTCTGTAGTATTGACAGGCAGCTCGCTAGCGTAATATGGTAGCTGTTCCCCGTAGAACAGAAATAGCGAAGAGCAGGCTGTGGCCGGCTGAGCGAGAAACAAGAACTGTGTAAGTACTCATTCCGCCTGAACAGCAGGGCACGGGATACATAAATCAAAATATAACTGTCCGGCACAACGAAAGGAACTGCGGCTCGGTCCTGGTCTGGCGAGATTAGTCTAGCCGTTTTATCTTTGGAGTACGCGCAGAGTATGCATGCCCCCTGGTGCTACACGCGTGGGACAAGTCTGGGAGGTCCTGAACACATTGAATTTTTACTGGTTTTTCAAGAAGATATTTGACCACGCCGCTGCATGCAGCCAGATGCATTGGTTTGACGTTGCTATTGAAGTTGTGCCTGATTCGTGTTCCCCATTTGAAGCCAGCACCGTTTGCCTATAAACATGTACAGCGTATTTAAAAGGGACCGGGCGGAGGCGTATGGGGAAAGAAGTGAAAGTTTGAGAAGTTTGTGCATGCGTGTATATACGACCTCGGCGTTGTGAAGTCGTATTTGACGGTGCCACCGCATGGCGCCTTCCCCAGGACGTATGGCCTTAGAGACAAACGCATATAGGCGCACTAAAGCAGATTTTCGATATGTGTGGTTCATAGGCGTCCACGTAGTGTTTTGAAAGGAGTTAGGGGCGCAGAGTATGTGAAAATCACGAGCTGCGCAACTTGCACGAGCGGGTCTAAAACGCCGGCACGGCGAACCCATATCTACCATTTCATATGTGTGCTGCTCTGCCTCGCAAGCATTTTCTGAGGGACTAAAGCATCTATATGCAGCGTAATTGGTGGTCGAAATGCATGTTGGAGAGGGGTCAACGCAGTACTTCGAGGGGTGGAGGGCGCGGTGAGTGCGTGAGTATCGTGGGTTGCGCAGTTTATGTGGGCGGATGTAAGGCGCGGCGCCGTGAAGCTGCTTTTCGGGTCGGGGTGGGGCGCTGCCGTAACCAGCTAGTATGCGCTTAAAAGGGACGGCGTGTATGCGCAGTTTAGTAGGCGGCAGACAGGCGCAGTTGATTGGCATCTCCGACCTATTCAAGAGGCGCTACGTTAGGTGCGTGTGTGGGTATC
>NW_013568268.1:5578-7019 GCF_000499745.2 Eimeria mitis
GGGCGCTACGTTAGGTGCGTGTGTGGGTATCGGGGTTTTTGCAGTTTGTGTGGGCGGGTCTAGGACTACCGTGTGGGAAAGGCGTAGTGGAAGTTGCGATCTGGCGTTGGCTTGCCAAGGAGGTATGTCCTTCGAAGGAAAGCCACCTGCGAGCAGTGTAATGGGCGGTAGATATGCGTGGTGGGTTGGGGTCTCTGCAATACCTGGACGGGGGGTAGCGGGAGAGGGTGTGTTAGTTTCGTGGATTGTGGAGTTTGTATGGGCGGGTCTGGGGCTGCCGTGTGGCGAAGGCGTGTTTGACGTTGCAATCTGACGCTCGCTTGCCAAGGAGGTATGTTCTCCGAAGGAAAGCCAGATGTATGCAGTGTAATGGGCTGTAGATATGCGTGGTCGGTAGGGGGCTCTCCAGTATTTTTGAGGGGAGGCAGCGGGAGTGGGCGTGTTAGTTTCGTGGATTGTGGAATTTGTTTGGGCGGGTCTGGGGCTTCCGTGCGGCGAAGGCGTATTGGACGTTGCAAGCTGGCGGTCGCTTGCCAAGGAGGTATGTCCTTCGAAGGAAGGCCATGTGTACGCAGTGTCCTGCATGGTAGATGGGCGCGGTGGGTAGGGTCAGCCGCATTGTTTCGTAGCGGTGGTGGGTGCCTGAGCATGGCGAGTTATGGAGTTTGTGTGGGCTGGTCTAGGGCCGCCCCGTTGCGAGGGTGCATCTTGCGTTACGGTGGTTTGCTGCCGTGTCCAAGGTGTATACCCTTAGACGTGAAGCCATGTATGCACAGTGTGATGGATGGTAGATATCCATTGTGAGTAGGGTTATCCGCAGTGTTGGGAGGGGAGATAGGGGAAGCGCTTGTGTGAGCATCGTCGATTGTTCAGTTTGTGGCGGGTGCTCCTTTCGCCGTTTGGTGAATTCATATTTGACGTTGGCGCTTACTACTGTTCTGTCCAGAAAGTATGCCCCTAGACGTTAAGGCCTGTATGCACAGTGTACTGGATGGAAGATAAGCGTGGTGGTTGGCGTTATCCGCAGTGTTTGGGGAGGAGGTAGCGGAGGTGGGTGTCTGAGCAGGGCGGGTTCTGCAATTTGTGTGAGCATGTGTCGGTCAGCTGTGTGGCTAGGGCGCATCTGGCGTTACGTTGGTGTGCTGCTTTGTCCAGAAAGTATGTCCTTAGAAGCGAAGGCATGTATGCACAGTGTAGTGGATGAAAGATTCGCGTGGTGGGTGGGGGTATCCGCCGCGTTTGGAGGGGAGGTAGGGGAAGTGCTTGTGTGAGGCTCGTGGGTTGTTCAGTTTGTGGCGGGTGGTCCTTCCGCCATCTTGTGTGATCATATTTGGCGTTGGCGTCGAGTGCTGTGTTGTTCAGAAAGTATGCCCTTAGAAGTGAAGGCATGTAAGCACAGTGTAATGGATGGAAGATTCGCGTGGTAGGTGGGGGTATCCGC
>NW_013568268.1:7119-7308 GCF_000499745.2 Eimeria mitis
ATCTGGCGTTACGTTGGTGTGCTGCTTTGTCCAGCGAGTATGTCCTTAGAAGTGAAGGCATGTAAGCACAGTGTAATGGATGGAAGATTCGCGTGGTAGGTGGGGGTATCCGCCGTGTCTGGATGGGAGGTAGGGGAAGTGCTTGTGTGGGGCTCGTGGGTTGTTCAGTTTGTGGCGGGTGGTCCTTCC
>NW_013568268.1:7408-7813 GCF_000499745.2 Eimeria mitis
CTTCGAAGGAAAGCCAGGTGTACGCAGTTTAATGGGCGGTAGATATGCGTGGTCGATAGGGGTCTCTCCAGTATTTTTGAGGGGAGGCAGCGGGAGTGGGTATGCTAGTTTCGTGGATTGTGGAACTTGTTTGGGCGTGTCTGGGGCTTCCGTGCGGCGAAGGTGTCTTTGACGTAGCAATCTGGCGGTCGCTTGCCAAGGAGGTATGTCCTTCGAAGGAAAGCCATGTGTACGCAGTGTGCTGCATGGTAGACAGGCGTGGTGGGTAGGGTTAGCCGCACTGTTTGGTAGGGGCGGTGGGTGTCTGAGCATGGCGGATTATGGAGTTTATGTGGGCTGTTCTAGGGCCGCCCTGTTGCGAGGGTGCATCTTGCGTTACGGTGGTTTGCTGCCGTGTCCAAGGTG
>NW_013568268.1:7913-9597 GCF_000499745.2 Eimeria mitis
TGAGAGGGACCTGGCGGAGATCCATGGGGAAAGAAGTGAAAGTTTGAGGAGTTTGTGCATGCGTGTACGGCTTCGGCATTGTGAAGTCATATTTGACGGTGCCACCGCGTGGCGCTTTCCCCAGGAAGTATGGCCTTAGAGACAAACGCATATAGGCGCACTAAAGCAGGTTCCTATGTGGTTCATAGGCGTCCACGCAGTGTTTTGAAAGGAGTTAGGGGCGCAGAGTATGTGAGAATCATGAGCTGCGCAACTTGCACGAGCGGGCCTAAAACCCCGGCACGGCGAACCCATTTCTACCATTTCAGATGTGTGCTGGTCTGCCTCGCAAGCATTTTCTGAGGGACGGAAGCATCTATGTGCAGCGTAATGGGTGGTCAAAATGTGTGTTGGAGAGAGGTCAACGCAGAACTTCGAGGAGTGGAGGGGGCGATGAGTGCGTGAGTATCGTGGGTTGCGCAGTTTATCTAGGCGGATGTACGCGGCCCGGCGCCGCGAAGCCGCCTTTCGGGTTGGGGTGGGGAGCTGCCTTTACCAGCTAGTATGCGCTTAAAAGGGACGGCGTGTACGCGCAGTTTAATGGGCGGTAGACAGGCGCAGTTGATTGGCATATCCTCACTGTTTTAAGAGGCGCAACGGTAGGTGCTTGTGTGGGTATCGGGGGTTTTGCAGTTTGTGTAGGCGTGTCTAGGACTACCGTGTAGGGAAGGCGTAGTGGACGTTGCGATCTGGCGCTGGCTTGCCAAGGAGGTATGTCCTTCGAATGAAAGCCACCTGCACGCAGTGCAATGGGCCGTAGATATGCATGGTGGGTTGGGATCTCTGCAGTACTTGGACGGGGGCTAGCGGGAGAGGGTGTGTTAGTTTCGTGGATGGTGGAGTTTGTGTGGGCGGGTCTGGGGCTGCCGTGTGGCGAAGGCGTGTTTGACGTTGCAATCTGGCGGTCGCTTGCCAAGAAAGTATGTCATTCGAAGGAAAGCCAGGTGTACGCAGTTTAATGGGCGGTAGATATGCGTGGTCGATAGGGGTCTTTCCAGTATTTTTGAGGGGAGGCAGCGGGAGTGGGTATGTTAATTTTGTGGATTGTGGAATTTGTTTGGGCGGGTCTGGGGCTTCCGTGCGGCGAAGGCGTCTTTGGCGTAGCAACCTGGCGCTCGCCTGCCAAGGAGGTATGTCCTTCGAAGGAAAGCCATGTGTACGCAGTGTACCGCATGGTAGATAGGCGTGGTGGGTAGGGTTAGCCGCACTGTTTGGTAGCGGCGGTGGGTGTCTGAGCATGGCGGATTACGGAGTTTTTGTGGGATGGTCTAGGGCCGCCCCGTTGCGAGGGTGCATCTTGCGTTACGGTGGTTTGCTGCCGTGTCCAAAGGTGTATGCCCTTAGACATGAAGGCATGTATGCACAGTGTGATGGATGGTAGATATCCATGGTGAGCAGGGGCATCCGCAGTGTTTGGAGGGGAGGTAGGGGAAGTGCTTGTGTGAGCATCGTCGGTTGTTCGGTTTGTGGCGGGTTCTCCTTTCGCCGTTTGGTGAATTCATATTTGACGTTGGCGCTGACTACTGTTCTGCCCAGAAAGTATGCCCGTAGAAGTTAAGGCCTGTATGCACAGTGTAATGGATGGAAGATTCGCGCGGTGGGTGGGGGTACCCGCAGTGTTTGGAGGGGAGGTAGGGAAAGTGCT
>NW_013568268.1:9697-10019 GCF_000499745.2 Eimeria mitis
TCATCATCGCGGGTTGCGCAGTTTGTATGGGCTGGTGTACGGTCCCGGTGCCACGAAGTCTTTTTCGGCGTTCCGTTCGGGCGCCACCTGTACCAGCAAGTAAGACCCTCCAAGCGAGAGCATGCATGCGCAGTGTAATGGGTGCTAGACATGCGTGGTGATAGACGTATGCGCTGCGTTGTAAGAGAAGCTAGGGTAGGTGCATGTGTGGGTAGGCGGGGGTGCGGAGTTTGTGCGGGGGTGACTCGAGCTGCAGTGTGGCGAAGGCACGTATCTGCCGTTGCGGTGGGACACTGTTATGTCCAGAAAGTATGCCCATAAA
>NW_013568268.1:10119-10447 GCF_000499745.2 Eimeria mitis
AAAAAGACTTCGTGGCACCGGGACCGTACACCAGCCCATACAAACTGCGCAACCCGCGATGAAGTCTTTTTCGGCGTTCCGTTCGGGCGCCACCTGTACCAGCAAGTAAGACCCTCGAAGCGAGAGCATGCATGCGCAGTGTAATGGGTGCTAGACATGCGTGGTGATAGACGTATGCGCTGCGTTGTAAGAGAAGCTATGGTAGGTGCATGTGTGGGTAGGGGGGGGTGAGGAGTTTGTGCGGGGATGACTCGAGCCGCAGTGTGGCGAAGGCACGTATCTGCCGTTGCGGTGGGACACTGTTATGTCCAGAAAGTATGCCCATAAA
>NW_013568268.1:10653-12979 GCF_000499745.2 Eimeria mitis
GAGAGCGATGTGTAAGCAGTGTAATGGGCGGTAGGCATGCGTTGCGGATTGGCCTCTCCGCAGTGCGTGGAGGGGAGGCAGCGGGAGTGGGTGTGTTAGTTTCGTGGGTTGTGGATTTTATGTGGACGGGTCTAGGTCCGCCATGCGGCGAAAGCGCATCTGGCTTCGCGGTCTGGCGCTGACGTGCCAAGGGGGTATGTTTTTCAAAGGAAAGCCTTATGCATACAGTGTAATGGGCGATCAGTATGCGTGGTGGGTAGGCGGCTCTGCAGTGTTTGAAGAGGGGAGAGCTGGAAAGGGTGTGTTAGTTTCGTGGGTTGTGCAGTTCATGCGGGCGGGTGTAGCTTCATCCCTTGCTGCGCAAATGCCGCAAACGCTGCGTGCTTCTCTGCTGTCGTGCAGTGACGCCGAAGAGCATACCGGTCTACAGGGCGCCCTTCCTCCCAACATGCTGCAACCACTCACAGCTCCCCCGCCCTACGTCTCGTTGACGATCTGTTTGATGCCGGCTACACTTTCCCAAACCCTGTTTGCGAAATTAGATCCCTCCTATTTTTACCCTCCGAACGGATGCTGCCAGCGCTCACTTCCTGAGCGCATTCACGCATGCCGCAAACTAGACTCAGGCGACGTTGCACTCTTCCTCAACCTTTCGCCAAGGTCAGTGTCCCCGATACACCCATGCAACCGACAAATGTTTTCGCTTCTCGCTCTGCGTGTGAACTTCCAACACGGCTACGAGGCACTTGTTCAGCATTCAGAACATCCCAGCACATCTGGCACCAGCTGCCGTCGCACCGCAGTGTGGCCTCGAACCCCCAAGGTCGAGAACGGAGGTACTGCAAACACCTTCATGGTTCCTCATGTTCAAAGACCACTGCTGCAGTAATGCTGCCTACAAAAGATTCCCAATTCGTCAGAAATCGAATCTCAGCGTCGTTGACGCCTCTACAAATGCTCGCGATGCCGACATCCCGTGTGAAACGCAACCCCGCACTACTCAGCCAACGGTCGCCCAGCTCTCGTCTGCTCATCACGTATCAACCCAATCGTTCATCAAACATAAAGTTGTGCCGCTGCTGCTGCGGAGGCCACGCTTGGCTGAGGGACGATAAGCCGTCCATCGCGTAGCCGGAGCTAATGTAATAGCGAGCGTGGCTCCCGGCCACCGTCGGCACGGGACAACATGCAAGCCGCAGGTTTGTCTGTGCCATCCACCAAACGTCGCACCACACTGGAGACTCACCCCTAACTTCGGCGTCGCAGATACAAGAGACGCACAACACTGCCTTGCTGCTTATCTCCACTGCATTACCAGCAAACGCAGACCAGCAATGCGCTGAGTGCTCCTGCGCCTTCGCGCGCAAGCAAAACACACCTTCTGAATCAACATGCGAATCCCGCCAGCATAGCCCCTCCCCTTTCACCCCATCACATCCAACACCCAAACAGTACTAGCTTAGGCCCTTCCAGGCGCACCAAAGTGACGCTGTGCCCTGACGTTCGCGGTCGGTAAAACTCATGCAGAACATTACTTCTCTGCAGAGCCACCGCCTCACAGACGCAAACGTTCACACATGTGAAGAGGGCTGGTGCGACCCTCCACACACCCCAAATCCCCACAACACTCGACGGAATCTGCATCGCCACTCGCAAACACTGATACAGGAGAGATGCTCAGTTAAGCAAGCAAACACGCTCACTCCCTGATGAGAACGAAACAATCCGTTGCGCGTAAGCTAGCGTTCGCTGCGCCTCGCCTGCCCACCTCTCCTCCACCTCCCAGACCCCACGTTAGCCAGTCCCGCCACCACTGCGTACCCATCCAACTGCGTTCACCCCTAACACCCGCACTACTGAAGAATGTACGACCTGTGCAGCTGTTCCCCTGCCAGGTGTCGTGAAGGGCAAGCCACACGCAGCGATGCCGGCGTGGTGCGTGCTACTGACGCCCCAGCTACTCGGCGCTACACGGCGTCACGCGTGCTACTGACACCCCAGCAACCGTGCACTACTACACCCCTCCACCACGTCTAACGGTTCGTTATTTAAGGCGGCCCACGCGTTCGTAAATATACTTTTCCTTCTCAGTAGGTCGTGCTGTCCCGCTGCGTAGTTCCATGCCTACCACTGGGCAGCCGTACCCACGGCGGTTCACGGATTCTACCCGCATGTAGGTAGAAACTGCCATCCCTCGAATCCCACACGAAGGCAGCGCTACGTCCTGCACTGACGTCATTGACTGAGGCCCAAAAGCAAATGAGTCTGCAGGGCATCCTTCCTATTGGGGGGTCCAATACTGTAACCACCCAGAACTCTCCCACTC
>NW_013568269.1:0-242 GCF_000499745.2 Eimeria mitis
TATATATATATACAGACAAATATAAATATAAAGATACATTTATATTTATAAATATAAACTTTTTTTTTGTATTTTTTTTTTTATTTATTTTTATATTTATATATATAGATAAAAACAAATATAAATATAAAGATATATTTATAGATATAAATTTGTTTTTTTATATTTTTTTTATATTTTTTTTTTGTATTTTTTTTTTTTTTTTTTTTTTTTTTTTTTTTTTTTTTTTTTTTTTTTTTTTT
>NW_013568269.1:263-416 GCF_000499745.2 Eimeria mitis
TTGCTGCAGAGTTTCATCGTTGGGGTGCAGCAGCAGCCACGGGACGGCAGCTCATTCGATAGGCTGCTGCTGGAGCTCTGCCCAGTGCAGCAGCAGCAGCAGCAGCAGCAGCAGCAGCAGCAGCAGCAGCAGCAGCAGCAGCAGCAGCAACAG
>NW_013568269.1:516-832 GCF_000499745.2 Eimeria mitis
TGCTGCTGCTGCAGCGACAACAACAACAGCAGCAACAGCAACACAAGCAGCAACAGCAGCAGCAGCAGCAGCAGCAACATCAGCAGCAGCAGCAGCAGCAGCAGCAGCAGCAGCAGCATGCAGCTCAGAAAAGACGAGGCGCATGCAAGGCCTCTCTGTTTGCTGCTGTTCTTCTCTCCCCGCTGCTGCAGCAGCTGTTGCAGCTGGGGGGCTGCTGCGGTGTCTTGCCTTTGAGTCTGCAGCACTTGCTGCTGCAGGCGGTGGTGCTTGGCCCGAGCCCCATGCGGGGCCAGCGTGGTGTTGTTGCTGCAGCAGA
>NW_013568270.1:0-141 GCF_000499745.2 Eimeria mitis
ATGCCTTGGCGCACGCAAATGCTTATCCGCAAATTCGTCTCTGGCTGCCTCCTGCTCGAACACGCCCACACCAAGCAGCGCCATGCATATTCTTATCGGCACTAGCAAACGTACTGCATCGGGCTGAAACATGCACCCAGC
>NW_013568270.1:348-873 GCF_000499745.2 Eimeria mitis
ATCGCGCACAAGCGAAAGCCACTCACCGTGGCTGATGCCATGATCTGCACAAATGCTCGAAACTGTGTCCTCACCTGGCTGTCTGCTGCCGAACACGTCTACAACACGCAGCACGCTGCACGCAGCATTACCAAAGGCCCCACCCACTTTCTGTGGTGGATGCACGCGACCATGCGTACATGCGAAGGACACTCACCCCATGCATGCCTTGGCGCACGCAAATGCTTATCCGCAAATTCCTGTCTGGCTGCCTCCTGCTCGAACACGCCCACAACAAGCAGCGCCATGCACATTCTTATCGGCACTAGCAAACGTACTGCATCGGGCTGAAACATGCACCCAGCACCCAGGCCAACACGCAAAGAGCGCTCAACCTTGCCTGACGACTTGACGCCTGCAAAGCCTGGTACACCAAGTCGTCCCCATCTGCAGGTAGATCAACGCAACAACGGGGGCCATAATGCACGCTGTAATCGCTTGCCACAAACGTACCTCCTCAGGCTGAGCCACATCCCGACGCGCACA
>NW_013568271.1:498-873 GCF_000499745.2 Eimeria mitis
TTTGTTTATCTCTGTTTATCTCTGTTTATTTATTTATTTATTTATTTGTTTTTTTGTTTGTTTATTTGTGTATATAAGTAAATAGATAAATAAATAAATAGATAAATAAGGAGACAAAAACATATATAAACAAACACAGAGATAGACAAATAAACAAACAAAAAGAGAGATAAAGAGAGAAAAAAATAAAAAAAATAAAAAAATAAATAAATAAATGAATAAGTATAAACAAACAAATAAATAAACAAATAAATAAATAAATAAACAAAAACGAGCTGATAGATACATAAATAAACAAACAAACAAAAGGATAGATATATACTTGTATATCTATATATCTATATATATGCTTATATATATATATATATATATATA
>NW_013568272.1:0-2767 GCF_000499745.2 Eimeria mitis
CCAGCGCGGGTGCAAGCGTGGGTATGGGGCGGGGCGGCGGTGCGGGGCGGTTGCCAGGAAGAGGAGGGGGTGGGGGGGGGGCTATCTTAGAGACGAACATCTGCAGCCCAGATAATCCTTTGGCTTACCCAAACTACCCCTCGTAATGTATTCATACTCTTTAGGGGTTAGGGTTTACGGATTAGGGTTTAGGGTTTACGGCCGCTAGAGACGTCTGCAACTCAGGCAGCAACTCTCTACACCCAAGCTACCCCCGATGACTCAGTCACCCTCCTCAGGGTTAACGGTCTGCAGCAGCAGCAGCAGCAACAGCAGCAGCACCAGCTGCAGCAACAGCTGCAGCAACAGCTGCAGCAACAGCAGCAACGTGCTGCGCACCGCGCGGGGAGAAGTGTGCTTCTTGCAGCATTCCGTAGCAACCCCAATGCGTCTAACGACGTCTTTGTCTACTGTGTTTGCCTTTTGTTTTGGCTTATGTTATTCTTTTTTCTGTTTATTCATTCATTTATTCATTTACGTAATAAGTACACGCCCCGTGGCCTTCGTTCCCCTACAAGCACATCCGTAAACCCTAAACCCTAAACCCTAAACCCCGCTGTTTATATGTTTATATTTTCTTTCTGAGAACCCACGCCTATATGGGCCGTCACACCGCCAAGTCTGCCCACCCCCACACCCAAACAAGCTTTAAAAACACCGCAACTGCCCCAACACATTCTCTGCGCCCCCGGGGGCCCCCAGGGCCCCCCTTAAGACTTTGTGAGGGCCTCCAGGGGCCCCCAGAAGGTCTTGGGGCCCCCTAATGGCTTCTGGAGCTCCTGGGGGCCCCTTGGGAACCCCAAAGGATTCCTAGGGCCCCGCGCGCGAATCCTCTTAGGGCCCCTCGGGCAGTATTAACAGACCCAAGGGAATCCTAGGGCCCCTATGGTTCCTGTAGGGGCCCCTGCCGACATTTTCAAGGCCCCCAAGGCCCCCCAGATGCATGCGGGGGTCCATGCAGTTTCGTTAGGACCCATGAGGACGCTTGTGGGCCCCCTGTATAGTTGTAAGGGCCCCCAAACCGCCATAGGGGGGCCCCTGAAGAGCTCCAGGGGCCCCTNGGCCCCCTGTATAGTTGTAAGGGCCCCCAAACCGCCATAGGGGGGCCCCTGAAGAGCTCCAGGGGCCCCTACAGCACTCGAGGGGCCCCTAACGAACTCTAGGGGCCCCTTGTGACGCTGTGAAAGGGCTCGTATAGACGGGTTGGTGGAGGCGTTGGTTGTGAATACAGCTGGCAGTGTTGCAGGAGCATACTGTCGTTATAGAGAAGGCCGATGTGTTGTTGTTACTCAGCTTAGAGGGGTTAAGGGCCCCCTAAGCCCCTAACCCCACTACACTGTTGGGGATATAAAGGGGGGCCCCGGGCTCCCCCTATGGTGGGGGGCCCCGGGGGCCCCTTGGGGGGGCCCCGGGCCCCCCTAAGCCTCCAACAGAGTAGAAGGGAAAGAAGCAACTTTTGTGTTTTTCTGAATGGTTTGTCCCTCCTTCATATAACTAACTCTGCACTTTATAAGTAAAGGCTTGCTGCCGTCATGCGGGCTTGTAGGGCTTCCTGCTGCTGCTGCTGCTGCTGCTGGGGAGGAGCTGACACGGAGGCGCTGCAGCACCGGGGGGGCCCCTGGCAGCACATCTGTTGCTGATGGGGGCTCTACCTGAAGCTGTAGGTATTTGGGTACAGCAGCCTCGAAGCGGAACTGCTGCAGCAGCTTGCTGCTTGCTGCAGCAGCAAACTCAGCTGTCACCTCACACACCCCCTGCCCTGCTCTTCTGCCTCTTAGGAGGACTCTTAACCCTTCTTCGTTTAATACTTCTACTGCAGCAACACCATCTGGCCCCACTGTTGCTGCTGCTGTTCCTGCTGCACCTGCTGCTGCTGCTGCTGCTGCTGCTGGGGAAGGCGGGCTCACTGCTGCGCTCAATGCTACCCCTAGAGGGGAAGAAGAAACGTCTCCCGATCCTGCTGCTGGAGATGCTGCTGCTGCTGCTGGTGCTGCTGCACCTGCTGCTGCTGCTGCTGTAGGGCTAAGCGGGCGGAGTGATGACTCCAACAAAGAACACAGAGGCTCCCCTGAGTTCTTGCTGCCCGGAGGGGAGATTGCTGCTGCTGTTGCTGCTGCTGCTGCAGGTGTTGCTGCTGCTGCTGTCACAGGGTTCGCGAGGTCAATCAAGCCAGCAAACGGGTCTGCACCTGTTGTAGNGTTGCTGCTGCTGCTGTCACAGGGTTCGCGAGGTCAATCAAGCCAGCAAACGGGTCTGCACCTGTTGTAGGGGCCCCTGTTGTTGCTGGTGCTGCTGCTGGTACTGCTGCTGCTGTTGCTGCTGCTGCCCCTTGCTGCTCTGCTGCTTTGTGGTTGCCCGTAGGAGAGGAGACGGCGGCGCCCGCCAGCAAGTCCGCCAGCAGATCCAAACCCCCGCCGCCGCTGCTGCTGCTGCTGCTGCTGCTGCTGCTGCTGCTGGCAGCAACGGGATGAGGAGATGCCGTGGGGGCAGCTGGAGACGCCGCGAGGCCAAGGAGGTCATCTAGCTCCAGCAGTTGAGCTGCAGAGAAAAAAAAATAAAAAAAGTAAAAAAATATATTAAAATAAAAAGACAGACAAATAGATAAATACAAAAGACAAATATATACATACAGACAGTGAAATAAACAAAGACATATAGATATACGAAGATAGATACATCGATAAACACAAACAAATAGAGACAAAAATATAAAAAATAAAAACAAATA
>NW_013568272.1:5023-6568 GCF_000499745.2 Eimeria mitis
CAGACAGACAAAAACCCCAGAGCTGGCACTACTGCTGCTCCTACTGCTACTGCTGCTGCTGCTACTGCTGCTGCTGCTGCGGCTGCTGCGGCTGCTGCTGCTGCTGCTGCTGCTATTCACCTGTTCAGGCAGCTTGGCAGCAAGCTTCGCTAGGCACGTCATGAGGGACTCAGTAACACCAGAGGAGCCGCTCGCAGCAGCAGCAGCAGCAGCAGCTGCTGCTGCTGCTGCTGCTGCTGTTGTTGCTGTTGCTGCTGCTGCTGTTGCATTCCTCCCGGCCCTGTTCTGGCCTCCATGCAGCGCGCGGCAGATGTGCTCGAGGGTATCAACAACATCAGCAGCAGTTAATGCAAGAGCAGCAGCAGCAGGATCTTGCTGCTGCTGCTGCTGCAGCTGCTGCTGCAGCAGCTGCTGCTGGCTCGACAGCAAATGAGACTTGTCTGCTGCAGTCAGCAGCTCCCCAAACTCCCCCACGCAATACAGCGCCGTCTGCACTCACACCACCCACCAAACCCTAAACACTAAACCCTAAACCCTAAGCCCTAAGCGACGATGTTTACCTCAAAGTATGCAACAGTGAGGGGCGCGGCTTCCTGGCTTTGGCGTCCGCAAAAGGTCTAGGGTTTAGGCTCAAGCATCTAGGGTTTAGGGTTTATAGGGTTTAGCTTCAAGCATCTAGGGTTTAGGGTTTAGCTTCAAGCATCTAGGGTTTAGGGTTTACAGGGTTTAGGTCCAAGCATCTAGGGTTTAGGGTATAGATGCAAGCATCTAGGGTTTAGGGTTTAGGTGCAAGCATCTATGGTTTAGGGTTTAGGAGCAAGCATCTAGGGTTTAGGGTTTAGGGTTTAGGGTTTATACCCTTGCTAGTACTGGGTTGTTGGCGTTTCCCTCGCGGAGACAAAAGAAAAGTTTGTGTACTGCATACGGCTGCAGCTGCGGTGTCTGCGTTATCAGCAGCAGCAAATTATTCTCTGTGGGGTCTTCTAGGTGGTGGCCTGAGACATATATATATATATATATATATATATATATATATATATATGTAGTGTCCCCGCATCTCTCCATATAGATATATGTATGTATATATGTCTTACATGTATATGTATATATAAACAGACATAGAGAGAGGGAGAGACAGAGCCAAAGAGACAGAAAGAGATTCAAAGACAAATAAACAGAGACAGAAAGAGAAAGAGACAGAGAGAAAGAAAAACAGAAATAAAACACAATTAGTAATATATAGCGAGAGACGTATCCATCTCTGGCTTTGCTGTTGTCTCCATCTATCTGTAACTAATTAAATAATTATTTATTTATTTATTTATTTATTTATTATTTTATTTACTAATTTATTTATTTATTTGTTAATTTATTTATTTATTTATTTATTTATTTATTTATCTATTTATATATTTATTTATTTATACTTACCGGCTAAACAGAGAAGTTTGAGTGTTGCATCAAACTGCCATCTCCTATTGGGTGCATGCATTTCTACTGCAGCAGCAATCCTAGCAGCAGCAAAAGGTTTTAATTCTTTATCTG
>NW_013568272.1:6668-7167 GCF_000499745.2 Eimeria mitis
CTCTCTTTCTTCATACAGGTATATATATATGTATATATGTACTTATATGTATATGTATATATAGACAGAAAGATAGGGAGAGAGAGAAAGGGAGATAGAGAGAAAGAGACAAAGAGAAACAGAGACAGATAGACAGAGAGAGGGAGAGACAGAGCCAAAGAGACAGAAAGATATTCAAAGATAAATAAAAAGAGACAGAAACAGAAAGAGACAGAAAGACATAAATAAAACACAATTAGTAATATATAGCGAGACGCGTATCCATCTCTGGCTTTGCTGTTGTCTCCATCTATCAGTAACAAATTAAATAATTATTTATTTATTTATTTATTTATTAATTTATTTATTTATTTATTTATTTATTTATTTATTTATTTATACTTACCGGCTAAACAGAGAAGTTTGAGTGTTGCATCAAACTGCCATCTTCTATTGGGTGCATGCATTTCTACTGCAGCAGCAATCCTAGCAGCAGCAAAAGGTTTTAATTCTTTATCTG
>NW_013568272.1:8498-9160 GCF_000499745.2 Eimeria mitis
GAACACCAGCACACCAACCACCACGATGCTGATGATGAATTTGTTTACCTTTGCAAGCAGAGCCACGGCTCGGAGCAGTCTGGCCTGGAGCAGGGGATCGACGATCCCAGCGATATCATATTCTGCTGTTTGTGGGTGTGTGGGGCTGCTGCATGCTCTGAGTGCTTTAGCGAGTGGCTGCAGCAGCTGCTGCTGCTGCGGTGCAGCAGCAGAGTGTTGCTGCTGTGTATCATACATAGCAAATAGAAGCCCGCATGCACCCAGCAGCACCCCATGGCTTCTATCACTACATAACGCAGGCAATGCATGCAGTAGCGACGCAGCCTCAGCCCCTAATCTCCTCAATGCTTTTGCTGCTGCTATTGCTGCTTTTTTTTTAATATATGGATTGCTGCAGTTTATTAAGTTTTCTATCTCTGGCAGCAGAGAGTGTAATACTTCGTATGAAGAGCCGTTTGCTAGCGCTGATAAAGCTAAACTATTTATATATTGATTTGTGTGATGCAAATCTTGCTTCAATGAATTTGTTGAAAGCATAGCAACCTCTGATGAATCATCCAGCAGTAATGTTAAACCCAAATACCCTATTCTCTTCTCTGCATATCTATAAAAAAAAAAAAAAAAAAAAAAAAAAAAAAAAAAAAAAAAAAAAAAAAAAAAAA
>NW_013568272.1:9184-11923 GCF_000499745.2 Eimeria mitis
AAGTTTTAGTTTGTTATGGATTGTATTTTATATATTATATGGAATATTATTTTTTATATATTTGTGTTTTTCTTTTTTTGGTAAACACAAATACCCTATTCTCTTCTCTGCATATCTATAAAAAAAAAAAGAAAAATACACAGTTTTAATATGTTATGGATTGTATTTTATATATTATATATGGAATAGGAATATTTATAGTGTTAATAGTAGTAGTAGTAGTATACGGTAATAGTTTATAATATATTTATAATATAATGTAATATAATATAATATAATATAATATAATATAATATAATATAATATAATATAATATAATATAATATAATAAACTAATTTAACCAATTTTATGTGTTGTAGTACAGAGAGAAAAAGACAGAGGAGACGCCAACAGAGATAGTAGAGAGAAGTATAAATAAAAATGTTAATACAGAGAAATGCAGACAGAGAGAAAAAAACAGAAAAAAAAAGAAAAGAAAGAACAAGAAACAAGTAGAAGCAAAGAAACGCATGCAAGCAGCCATCTTTCTTTCTCTGTCTGTCTCTGTGCGGCTCAGTAAGCCCCTCAACAAACGAAGGCAGCGACAGCGGGGAGCACCACAGAGAGAGAAAGAGATACACGTGTTTAAAACTAAGGGTTTTGTAAGAAAAAAAGAAAAAAAAATTAGGGTTTAGGGTTTAGGGTTTAGGGTTTAGGGTTTGCCTGTTGCTGGCGAGAAGCTTGATGCACTCAACCTGAGCAAAGTGCGTTGGGTATCCCAGCATCGATATAAACAAAACCTTCGCCACGTCGCGGTGACGGTGGCGGTTGTCCCCCTCCTGCAGCAGCAGCAGCAGCAGCAGCAGCAGCAGCAGCAGCAGCAACAGCGTCAGTGGCAGTAGCAGCAGCAAGTGGCAGGAGCAGCAGCAGGGGAAGCAGTACCAGCAGCAGCAGTTGCAGCAGCAGCAGAAAGCAAAAACAGCAGCAGCAGAAAAACAACGAGAACAACAGCAGCAACAACAACAACAGCAGCAGCAACAGCAGCAGCAACAGCAGCAGCAGCAGCAGCAGCAGCAGCAGTCCATATCTCACCTTAAAGTTTGTTCTTATCCGTGCACATTCTCTGGCTACCACAGCTCTCTCCTCTGCTGCTGTCCGGGCGGCCCGAACCTGGCGAATGAACTCTCGCAGCTTTACAGACATCTTTGCTGCAGATGAGTTCGATTCAGATGCTCTGCTGCTGCTGCTGCTGCTGCTGCTGCTGCACCTGCTGCTGCTGCTGCTGCTCGTTGCAACAACACCGCTTCTTCGTTAGCCGTCGTCTGCTGTTGAGGGGCTCTCAACTCTCTCGGTTTCTGCCCCGGATAGCCAGGCCCACACCGACACCGCAATGCCTGCTGCTGCTGCTGCTGCTGCTGCCGCTGCCGCTCCTGCTGCTGCTGCTGCTGCTGCCAGTTGCAGTCCTTGGGTTTCTATCTGTGCGGGGTAAACGGCCGCAGCAGAATAGAGACACAGCAGCTCACGCTGTCCCGTGGCTGCTCAAAAACGCCGTAGCTTTGCTGACTGCTACAGCACTTGCTGCAGCAGCTGCTGCTGCTGCAGCAAAGCCGCACAATCGCCTGCCACTTCACGGACTCTAAGAAGCCTTCAGGGCTCCTAGGAAGATTTCAGCTGCTGCTGCTGCATGTGATGTCTTGCTGCTGCTGCTGCTACCGCAGGCGACGCCCTGCTGCTGCTGCATGTGGCCTCCCGCCGCCGTAAGCACTGCTGCTGTTTGTGCTGCTATCTATGCTGCTGCTGCTGCTGCAGAAGGCTCGCGGTGCTGCAACTCCTGTATGAATCTTAGCGATAGGGCTTACACCGTGGCGCCGCCGAGCCAGAGGGGCCCCCAGTCAACAGGCAGTTCTGAAGTGGGGTATTCTGCTGCTGCTGCTGTACACGCAGGTATACCTTGCTGCTGCTGTTGCCGGTGCTGCAGTTGCTGCTGATGCTGCTGCTGCAGAAGCTGCTGTTGCTGCTGTAGTTGCTGCTGCTGCTGTTGCTGCTGCTGCTGTTGCAGCATATACTCTGCCTAATACGAAGCGTCGGCTGCACTGAGGCCCCCCGCTGCGGCTGTCGGTGACGGGATGGCTTCAGGGTGGTGATATGGATGGTGATGATTTGTGTTTGCAGGAAAAACAAAAATGAGGAGAGAGAAAAGAATAAAAGAGGAAATGTTGCGGCGGCCGAGCGCGCTGGGAAGCACGACAGCTGCAGTGGAGGCAGAGGGGAAATTCTTGGCGCCGCCTGCGTTGAGTTTTTGTTTTTTTTCTTAAAAAATTGAATAATTGTGACCTTTAAGATTTTTTTATTGAATCAAATGAACGTGTTTCCCTCTATCATACCCCCGACACGGCGTACGGCGGAGTCGTTGTGTGCATCGGGGCTGGCGGGTCGGCTGACGAGCGGCCCAGCAGTCAGAGCTTATGATGAAGTAATCTGTGTTTGCAGTTTGTGATTTTTAAAGGGGAAATGAAATAAATTAATTCCATTCTAGACCTCCTGCTGACTCTGCCGTCACAGACAAGACGGGATTCCTATCAAACAGGCCTCCGAAGGCTCGCTGTATAACATGGTTTGCCTGCAGTTAGCACGGGAACAACCACTTGACCTTGGTATGTTGCCACACGCAGATACAAATGCTCTATAGGTGTTTACAGAGGTGAGGCATACAGTAAAGGAAGCTGTGTTGAAGCTTCCCTGTACTCACATGCGAGGGT
>NW_013568272.1:12023-12510 GCF_000499745.2 Eimeria mitis
TGGTATGTTGCCACACGCAGATACAAATGCTCTATAGGTGTTTACAGAGGTGAGGTATACAGTAAAGGAAGCTGTGTTGAAGCTTCCCTGTACTCACATGCGAGGGTAGCGTGCATCGCCACCTGCACTGAGCTGTACTGCAACTCCTGTTAGGCTGCCTCCTCCCCCGCAACCCCAGGCCATGAGCTGAATGCCCAGGATGGCTGGAGGCAGGGGAAGGGAGGTTAGCTGGGAGAACTATTCACTCAAGTCTCTGGCTTCATTGCAGCTCGCCTTACTCTGTTGGCATGGCTGGAGAAATCTCATTACACTTGGTAGCAACGCATGGTTCATCGCTGCAGGTGCGAGTAGCGCATCCCATCCTTGCAGACTGGCCCCATGCATAGACGAAAAAATACAGAAAACAGCTATTTTTCGTTCGTTCCCTTAGAGTCCCTCTCAATTTCCCGCGTTGCCGTCCTGCCCAATGGATATTGATTATGATCAA
>NW_013568273.1:0-298 GCF_000499745.2 Eimeria mitis
ATATATATATATATATATATATATATATATATATATATATATATATATATATATATATATATTGCTGCTGCTGCTGCTGCTGCTGTTGTAACGACAATAGCAGCAAACGCAGAAGCAGCAACAGTAGCATAGAAAAGAGAGCAGCAGGAACAGCAGCAAGACAAGTAGCAGCAGCAGCAGCAGCAGCACCAGCACAAGCACCACAAACAGCAGCAGCAGCAGCAGCACCAGCAGCAGCAGCAGCAGCAGCAGCAAAAGCCTCCACGTACGCAACCGATCGACGGTCTCCTGTGGGCAG
>NW_013568274.1:0-135 GCF_000499745.2 Eimeria mitis
CGTCCCATCATGCCTTCATCCGTGCAAATGCTACAACGTCTATCCACACCTGCGTCCCTGCAGTTAAAAAACCTCTACAACACGCAGAGCAATGGCAACGGCAATCGCCACAGCCGAACCCACTTTCTGCGGCGT
>NW_013568274.1:792-872 GCF_000499745.2 Eimeria mitis
ACGACGGCAGTCGCCACAGCCGAACCCACTTTCTGCGGCGTCTGTACGCGACCACCTCTGCACGCGAAAGACATTCACAC
>NW_013568275.1:0-603 GCF_000499745.2 Eimeria mitis
ATTAAATACATGATACTAGCAGCAGCAGCAAGGGGGGCCGCAGCAGTGCGAGATGTAGACGCCGCGAACTTACAGTAGCTGCAGCAGAGTACACGCACCAGAAACGCACCAGCGGATAAGACCAACGAACGGCGGCACAAGCACCATGAGCAGCAGCTGCAACAGCGCCAGCGAAAGTAGCAGCAGCACAAGGATCAGCAGCAACATTTTGTATCTGTTCAGTTGCTAGAAAAGATGATGAAACAGAAAAGGAGAGAACAGGATCTGAAGCAAGTGAGCGGGTTTTTGCTGTTGCAGCGTTCCCACTGAAGTCTCTATGCATACAGAAGACTTTAAAATGTTTATTGTATCTGCGCGGTCCCTATTAGGTACAAATAGAAGCGCAAACAAGCCATGACTGTGTACAGGGCAAGAAACATCAGAATAAATATGCAAGTATCATGCCTGCTTTCGGTGACGCTGCTGCACCTGCTGTTCAACCGCTCCCCTTTCTACCAAGCTTGCTGGTTCTAGTGCAGTTCTAAGCATGCATTTCACCATACAGGCAAATACACATGTATATCTGTATATATATATATATATATATATATATATATATATATA
>NW_013568275.1:670-871 GCF_000499745.2 Eimeria mitis
TTATACATGCTCGTTTGCATGTTCCTATGTAGCATGCAGATACGCAAATATATATATGTCTAAAAAATATCTATGTATCTATACACGGAGAGGAAGCTTTATTTGCGTGTATATTATATGTCTACAGAATGTATAGGTGTATATATACAGAGAGAGCGGAAGAAACATATGTATATATATATATATATATATATATATATA
>NW_013568277.1:0-289 GCF_000499745.2 Eimeria mitis
CGAGACGTTCTTTATACGGCGAAGTGTCTCCTGCAGCAGACACAAACAAACAAACTGTCTCCTTGTCTCCGTTTGTCTCTATCTGTCTCTCTTTCTCCTGCTGTCTCTTTCTCTTTCTTCTTTTGTCTCTATCTGTCTCTTTCTCTCTGTCTCTATCTGTCTCTGTCTCTGTCTCCATCTGTCTCTGTCTCTATCTGTCTCTGTCTCTGTCCGTCTCTGTCTGTCTCTGTCTCTTTCTGTCTCCTCCTGTCTCTGCATGCAGCGCAGCTAAATGCAGCAGCAGGCAGCA
>NW_013568277.1:389-961 GCF_000499745.2 Eimeria mitis
CTTTGTCTCTATCTGTCTCTCTTTCTCCTGCTGTCTCTTTCTCTCTCTTCTTCTGTCTCCGTCTGTCTCTATCTGTCTCTGTCTCTGTCTCCATCTGTCTCTGTCTCTATCTGTCTCTGTCTCTTTCTGTCTCTGTCTCGATCTGTCTCTGTCTCTGTCTCTTTCTGTCTCCTCCTGTCTCTGCATGCAGCGCAGCTAAATGCAGCAGCAGGCAGCAGCAGCAGCAGCAGCAGGCAGCAGCAGCAACGGTAGCAGTAGCAGGCAGCAGAAGCAGAGGCAGCAAGCAGCAGCAGCAGCAGCAGCAGCAGCAGCAGCAGCAGCAGGTGTGTGTCGTACCCGTTATAAGGATTTTCCCCATACTGGAGAACTCCGTAGACATCAGCCGCCCTAAACACACAGCAGCAGCAGCAGCAGCAGCAGCAGCAGCAGCAGCAGCAGCAGCAGCAGCAAGAACAGATGATGAGACAGGAGCAGCAGCAGCAACAAATGCAGAGATAGCAGCAGCAGCAGCAGCAGCAGCAGCAGCAGCGAGAACAGATGATGAGACAGGAGCAGCAGCAGCAACAAATGCA
>NW_013568278.1:0-509 GCF_000499745.2 Eimeria mitis
GTGCAGCTGGTTGCCGGGACGCCCTTGCAGCGTGTTCAATGTCTCGGGACGGTCATCTGTATATGACGTGTTCTGCGGCAAGCGATTTCAATAAACCGTGCCAGGGCATGAGCGCTGCCAACCGGATCCCACAGCCGCCGATGCTGGCTGCGGTTGCTTCCAGCGTTTGGAGGAGGCTCACGCAGAGTCACGGTCTCCCTGTTGGAGAGAACTATAGCTCAGAGAAAGATGCACTGGTAGCACTTCAAACGGCATCTTCAGACTGAGGAGGCGCGTTTGTTAGTTGATCCGTGTGTCCGCGTGAGGAACGCCGTGCTATCAGTGTGCGGCTGTCGCTGGAGAGTGGCTAGCAATGCTGTTGGTAGGTGGGATGTGTCGTCTGGATGCTACTGCATAGACTCCTTTGCTTCGACACGTGGGTGCGAAATGCGGTATTGACTTGCAGTTCGAGTTTGGTGGCCGAGATGTGGAGACGTGGTATCCCTGTGGCTTTCTGATCTGTGCAGTGC
>NW_013568278.1:748-871 GCF_000499745.2 Eimeria mitis
GGTGTGCCTGGAAGTGCAGCGGGACTGTGTGCGGTCTGTGTCTGTCGCGCACCTCGTTAGTTGCCTAGAGGGTCAGCTCAAGGCTGTGTATGTGGCGATACGCGTGCGCACTGCATACAGCAT
>NW_013568279.1:0-484 GCF_000499745.2 Eimeria mitis
TATATATATATATATATATATATATATATATATATATATATATATATATATATATATATATATTATAATGAGAGGCTAGACCGTTGCCCCCTCTATCTATCTCTCTATCTATTACCTATACTGCATTCACCCTAAACCCTAAACCCTAAACCCTAAACCCTAAACCCTAAACCCTAAACCCCACAAAGTTAACTTAACTTAAAAACTATCCAAACAATCCAAGTCCTCGGGGCCCCACATTTGAGGGTCTGGGGGTGGGGCCCCCATGGGGGCCCCCTGGGGGCCCCCCATAGGGGCCCCCTGGGGGGGCCCCCCTGTGGGGGGCCCCCCTGGCACGGGGGCCCCCCTGGCATCCTGCTGCCAGTACCCAAATGCCTGCTGCCCCCATCCCCCGCTACTGGGGGCCCCCATCGCCCCAGGGGGGCCCCTGGGGGGCCCCTGCGGAGCTGATAGAGAAGAAGAACGAACAGAACCCCTAAAGTAC
>NW_013568279.1:584-846 GCF_000499745.2 Eimeria mitis
GATGCCTGCTGCCCCCATCCCCCGCTACTGGGGGCCCCCATCGTCCCAGGGGGGCCCCTGGGGGGCCCCTGCGGAGCTGATAGAGAAGAAGAACGAACAGAACCCCTAAAGTACATGCTTTGTGACACGCATGCATCTGTACCCTCTACTGGGGGCCCCTCCAAGGGGCCCCCCGGGGCCCCCATTGGGGGCCCCCCATCATATACCCACCACCAAAGGGGGCCCCCGCAGGGGCCCCCTGGGGGCCCCCAATAGATACAAA
>NW_013568279.1:946-1248 GCF_000499745.2 Eimeria mitis
CATATACCCACCACCAAAGGGGGCCCCCGCAGGGGCCCCCTGGGGGCCCCCAATAGATACAAATTCATCGGCGTCTGGGGGGAGACAGGCTGAGGAGGAAAGACCCGGGGGCGGGCTGTAGCGGGTGTCTTCTGTGGAGAAAAGAAAAAACCCTAAACCCTAAACCCTAAACCCTAAACCCTAAACCCTAATATCTAAACCCTAAACCCTAGATTTTGAATTATGAATGATTGGGGTGAGGGTTATGGGGAGAAAAAAGGGATGTGTATAGAGACAAGTTGTGCATTGATCCCCTAAACCCT
>NW_013568279.1:1348-1626 GCF_000499745.2 Eimeria mitis
TATCTAAACCCTAAACCCTAAACCCTAGATTATGAATTATGAATGATCGGGGTGAGGGTTATGGGGAGAAAAAAGGGATGTGTATAGAGACAAGTTGTGCATTGATCCCCTAAACCCTAAACCCTAAACCCTAAACCCCAAACCCTAAACCCTAAACCCTAAACCCTCACCTTTCAACAAATGAGTTAAGTTGTGTTCACATAGAAAAGCCCTAATCTCCTCCACGAATGCTTGCCCGTACTTTTGTCCCTGGTAAACACAAACCCTAAACCCTAAAC
>NW_013568279.1:2897-4357 GCF_000499745.2 Eimeria mitis
AGAAAAACACATGCAGGGAGAGGCGGTGAAGGAACCAGGCTGGTTTAGAGAGGGAACACAACGTTCTCTTAGTACCTAAATAAATAAAATAAAATAAATAAATAAATAAATAAATAAATAAAATATATTAATTAATTAAATAAAATAAAATAAATAAATAAATAAATAAATAGATAAAATAAACGAAACAAACAAACCGAAAACAAAGCACAAAAAAACAAAACAAAATAAAATAAAACAAAATGAAATAAAAACAAAACAAAAAAAACAAAATAAAATAAAATAAAATAAAATAAAATAAAATAAAATAAGTAAAATAGAATAAAATAAATACCTGGTGTATGATGAGTGCATGCAGCAACTTAACACAGGAGAAAAGAGAAAAAACAAAACAAAAAAAACAAAACAAAATAAAATAAAATAAAATAAAAAAATAGAAGCAAAACAGATAAAATAAAGTAAACTAATATAAAATAAAACAAAGTCAAAACAAATTAAACAAAACGCAACAAAATAAAAAAATAAAAAAATAAAAAAATAAATACCTGGTGTATGATGAGTGCATGCAGGAGCTTGACAGAGAAAAAGATAGAAAAAAGGAGAAAAGAGAAAAAAACAAAACAAAACAAAATAACAAAATAAAACAAAACACACAAAAAAAATAAAATAAAATATATAAAATAAAAGCAAAACAAAAAAACAAAACAAAAAAAAAAATAAATAAAAAAATAAATACCTGGTGTATGATGAGCGCATGCAGCAACTTAAAACAGGAGAAAAGAGAAAAAACAAAACAAAACAAAACAAAACGAAACAAAACAAAATAAAATAAAATAAAATAAAATAAAACAAAGTCAAAACAAATAAAACAAAACAAAACAAAATAAAAAAATAAAATAAAAAAATAAATACCTGGTGTATGATGAGTGCATGCAGGAGCTTCACAGCAGCATGTGGGGCCCACTTAGCTTTATGGAGACAACCAAAATATTTTTGTTTAATTAAAGTTTCTTGGTTTTTATTTATTTTATTTTTTTTTCCGAGTATAGCATCTCTTAGTGTAGCGAGAGTAAGAGAAAAAGAAGAAGATACAGAAAATATACCACTCACAAATGCAGCAACCTGCATATAAATAAATATAAATAAATAAATAAATATAAATTAATTAAAATAAATAAAAAAAAATAAAAAAAAATAAATAAAAATAAAGAAAATGGTTTTTGTTTGGGGTTTATAAGAGAGAAAAAGAAGAAGATACAGAAAATATACCACTCACAAATGCAGCAACCTGCATATAAATATAAATAAATATAAATAAATAAATAAATATAAATTAATTAAAATAAATAAAAAAAAAATAAAAAAAAATAAATAAAAATAAAGAAAATGGTTTTTGTTTGGGGTTTATACGAGAGAAAAAGAAGAAGATACAGAAAATATACCACTCACAAATGCAGCAA
>NW_013568279.1:4407-5674 GCF_000499745.2 Eimeria mitis
ATAAAATAAATATAAATAAAATAAAATAAATATAAATAAAATAAATATAAATAAATATAAATAAATATAAATAAATATAAATAAATATAAATAAATAAATAAATATAAATAAATATAAATAAATATAAATAAATACAGATGAATATAAATAAATATAAATAAATATGAATAAATATAAATAAATATAAATAAATAAAAAAATAAATAAATATAAATTAATTAATAAATAAAAATAAATAAAAAGATGTATTATTTGGTGTTTATATGAGAGAAAAAGAAGAAAGAGATAAAATAAAATAAAACAAAAAAAAAAACAAACCAGAATAAATATAAAAAAACACAAAAAAGACAAAACAAAAAAAAATAAAATAAAACAAAAAGAGACAAAAGGAGACAAAAGGAGACAAAAAAAGGAGACAAACAAAAAGACAAAACAAAAGGAGACAAAAGGAGACAAACAAAAAGGAGACAAAAGGAGACAAAAGGAGACAAAGGGAGACAAAGGGAGACAAAAAAACACAAAAAAACAAAACAAAACAAAACAAAAGGAGACAAAAGGAGACAAAAAGGAGACAAAAGGAGACAAAAGGAGACAAAAGAACATACCTCTGTAGCTAGCTGAGAACAGGAGACAAAAGGAGACAAAAAACGCAAAAAAAAACAAAACAAAAGCAAACAAAAAACACAAAACAAAACAAAACAGAACAAAACAAAAAAAGACAAAAGGAGACAAACAAAAAGGAGACAAAAGGAGACAAAAGGAGACAGAAGAAGATACCTCTGTAGCTAGCTGAGAACAGGAGACAGTTACTGGTTTTATTTTTTTGCTTCTGCTGCAGTTGTCGCATTCTGTTGCACAGACACCCCGGAAATCCTCGCCAAAGTGCTGCAGCAGCAGCAGCAGCAGCAGCAGCAGCAGCAGCAGCAGCAGTAGCAGCAGTAGCAGAAAGAACAGCAGGAGATGCAGTAGGAGATGCAGCAGCAGCAGCAGCAGCAGCAGCACCAGAAAGGGCAGCAGAAGATGCAGCAGGAGACGCGGATGAAGGAGATGCAGCAGCAGCAGCAACAGCAGCAGCAGCAACAGCAGCAGCAGCAACAGCAGCAGCAGCAGTAGCAGCAGCAGCAGCAGCAGCAGTTTACTCTAAGTATAAATACTCTTCTACACTCAAACATTTCTTCACAATACTACACCACCACCAGAAGCAGCAGCAGCAGCAGCAGCAGCAGCAGCAGCAGCAACAGCAGCAGCAGCAGCAGCAGCAGCAGC
>NW_013568279.1:5774-5906 GCF_000499745.2 Eimeria mitis
AATAAATAAATATAAATAAATAAATAAATATAAATAAATAAATAAAAATATAGAAAAAAAGTTTTTTGTTTGGGGTTTATACGAGAGAAAAAGAAGAAGATACAGAAAATATACCACTCACAAATGCAGCAA
>NW_013568279.1:6221-6536 GCF_000499745.2 Eimeria mitis
CCACAAATGCAGCAACCTGCATATAAATAAATATAAATAAATAAATAAATAAAAATAAATAAATATAAATAAATATAAATAAATATAAATAAATAAATAAATATAAATTAATTAATAAATAAAAATAAATAAAAATATGTATTATTTGGTGTTTATATGAGAGAAAAAGAAGAAAGAGATAAAATAAAATAAAACAAAGAAAAAAAAAACAGAATAAATATAAAAAAAGACAAAAACGACAAAACAAAAAAAATAAAATAAAACAAAAAGAGACAAAAGGAGACAAAAGGAGACAAAAAAAGGAGACAAACAAAA
>NW_013568279.1:7817-8315 GCF_000499745.2 Eimeria mitis
TATATAAAATTTATATATATATCTTTTCGTTGCCTAGCAAAGGTTTAGGGCTTGGGGTTCAGTGCTTAGGGTTTAGGGTGTTAAGGGTTTAGGGTTTAGGGTGTCTAGGGTTTAGACTTTAGAGTTTAGGGTTTAGGGTTTAGGGTTCCGTGTTTACGGTTTAGGGTTTCGGGTTTAGGGTTTCCACTATAGACTCTAGGGTTTAGGGTTTAGGGTTTAGGGTTTAGGGTTAATGCTATAGACTCTAGGGTTTAGGGTTTAGGGTTTAGGGTTTATACCTGCCGCCCTGCAGTAGAAAACTTTGTCTTTGTTTATCGTTTAGGGTTTAGGGTTTAGGGTTTCCACTATAGACTCTAGGGTTTAGGGTTTAGGGTTTAGGGTTTCCACTATAGACTCTAGGGTTTAGGGTTTAGGGTTTAGGGTTTCCGCTATAGACTCTAGGGTTTAGGGTTTAGGGTTTAGGGTTTAGGGTTTAGGGTTTATACCTGCCGCCCTGCA
>NW_013568279.1:8415-8839 GCF_000499745.2 Eimeria mitis
GGTAATCATACAATAAAATACAGCTCGCTTCTTCTCCATCTCGCCCCGCTCTCCCTGATTCCTGTAAACCCTAAACCCTAAACCCTAAACCCTAAACCCTAAACCCTAAACCCTAAACCCTAGATGCTGGGTGGTAGGTGGTAGGTGGTAGGGAATACAGCTCGCGTCTTCTCCATCTCGCCCCGCTCTCCCTGATTCCTGTAAACCCTAAACCCTAAACCCTAAACCCTAAACCCTAGATGCTGGTGCTGTTCTCTATCATCTATTATATATAACTAATAAATTAGGGTTTAGGGTTTAGGGTTTAGGGTTTAGTACCTGATAGAAGTTTTCTATAGACTTGGGCATAGCCGCACTAAAAACAACAACAACCCCACCACCTCTCCTATTTCTTATTTCTTAATATAAATAAATAAATAAATAA
>NW_013568279.1:8939-9192 GCF_000499745.2 Eimeria mitis
GAATACAGCTCGCTTCTTCTCCATCACGCCCCGCTCTCCCTTATTCCTGTAAACCCTAAACCCTAAACCCTAAACCCTAAACCCTAGATGCTGGATGCTGGGTGGTAGGTGGTAGGGAATGGACCCTAGGCACTAAACCCTAAACCCTAGAGATTTTGTTCTTCTTTAGTCAGGGGCATATATGCAGCAGCAGCAGCAACCCAGCATTAGCAGGTTTAGGGTTTAGGGTTTATGGCATTGCCATACTAAGCAC
>NW_013568279.1:9292-9399 GCF_000499745.2 Eimeria mitis
CCACCACCACCACAACCACCACCAGCAGCAGCAGCAACAGCAGCAGCAGCAGCAGCAGCAGCAGCAGCAGCAGCAGCAGCAGCAAGCGTCTGGTTGGTTGTCTTTTC
>NW_013568279.1:10355-10520 GCF_000499745.2 Eimeria mitis
ATAAATATAGAGAGGGTTTAGGGTTTAGGGTTTAGGGTTTAGGGTTTAGGGTTTAGTACCTGATAGAAGTTTTCTATAGACTTGGGCATCGCCATACTAAAAACAACAACAACCCCACCACCTCTCCTATTTCTTATTTCTTAATATAAATAAATAAATAAATAA
>NW_013568279.1:10620-10845 GCF_000499745.2 Eimeria mitis
GTATGAATAACAAAACGAACGTCTTTCTTGTTTACACCCATACCAAAGGCAAGCGTTGCTACTATCACCTATATAAATAAATATAAATAAATATAAATAAATAAATATAAATAAATAAATAAATATAAATAAATATAAATAAATTATATAGAGAGAGGGTTTAGGGTTTAGGGTTTAGTTTGAGGGTTTAGGGTTTAGAACGTCTTTCTTGTTTACACCCATACC
>NW_013568279.1:10945-11290 GCF_000499745.2 Eimeria mitis
AATATAAATAAATAAATAAATATAAATATAAATAAATATAAATAAATAAATAAATATAGAGAGAGGGTTTAGGGTTTAGGGTTTAGTTTGAGGGTTTAGGGTTTAGGGTTTAGAACATCTTTCTTGTTTACACCCATACCAAAGGCAAGCGTTGCTACTATCACCTATATAAATAAATAAATAAATATAAATAAATAAATAAATATAAATATAAATAAATATAAATAAATCATATAGAGAGAGGGTTTAGGGTTTAGGGTTTAGTTTGAGGGTTTAGGGTTTAGGGTTTAGAACGTCTTTCTTGTTTACACCCATACCAAAGGCAAGCGTTGCTACTATCACCTA
>NW_013568279.1:11390-11735 GCF_000499745.2 Eimeria mitis
GGCAAGGGTCGCTACTATCACCTATATAAATAAATATAAATAAATAAATAAATATAAATAAATAAATATAAATAAATAAATATAAATAAATATAAATAAATAATAGAGAGAGAGGGTTTAGGGTTTAGGGTTTAGGGTTTAGTTTGAGGGTTTAGGGTTTAGAACGTCTTTCTTGTTTACACCCATACCAAAAGCAAGCGTTGCTACTATCACCTATATAAATAAATAAATAAATAAATAAATATAAATAAATAAAAATAAATAAATAAATATAAATAAATAAATAAATATAAACAGGGGGAGACAGATAAAGACAAAAGGAGACAGATAAAAACAAAAGGAGAC
>NW_013568279.1:11835-11921 GCF_000499745.2 Eimeria mitis
TAAATGCATGCATGCATTTCTAGGGTTTAGGGTTTAGGGTTTAGGGTTTATATAAATACCAATAAACAATACCACAAAGACCCTTG
>NW_013568279.1:12021-13524 GCF_000499745.2 Eimeria mitis
TTAAATTGTTTTTATATTTTCTGCATAAAAGGAGACAAATAAACATAAAAACAGACAAACAAAACCAAACAAAAACAAATAGAGACAAAAGGAGACAAATAAAAACAAAAGGAGACAGAAAGAAACAAAAAGAGACAGATAGAAAAGAAAGGAGACAGATAGAGACAAAAGGAGACAGATAGAGACAAAAGGAGACAGATAAATATTATTTATAATACCTTACTTTGTTTATACATTTATCTCTTCTCTATAAACATAAAAAGAGACAAATAAAAACAAACAAAAACAAACAAAAACAAGCAAAGACAAAGGGAGACAGATAAAAACAAAAGGAGACAGATAAAAAAAAAAGGAGACAGATAGAGACAAAAGGAGACAGATAAAAACAAAAGGAGACAAAAAATATTATTTATAATACCTGAAATTGGTTATTCATTTATCTCTTCTCTATAAACATAAAAAGAGATAAACAAACGCAAAAAGAGACAAACAAAGACAAACAAAGGCAAATAAAAACAAATAAAAACAAACAAACACAAAGGGAGACAGATAGAGACAAAAGGAGACAGAAAAAATTATTTATAATACCTGAAACTGGTTATTCATCCAGCTCTTTGTATAAACATAAAAAGAGACAAACAAACGCAAAAAGAGACAAACAAAGACAAACAAAGACAAACAAAGACAGAGGGAGACAGATAAAAACAAAAGGAGACAGATAGAGACAAAAGGAGACAGAGAAAGATGGTTTATAATACCTGAAACTGGTTATTCATCCAGCTCTTTTGTGTTTTTTCTCTGGTTTCTGCTTCTAGCTTAGCGTGGTAATAAACTGCAGAAATTCCCTCAGCTTCTAAACCCTCAGCAACTTTTTCACAGTCTCTTTGACTTAAACTAAATAAAAAAAAAAACAAAAAGGAGACAAATAAATAAGTAAATATGTTTGTTTATTTGTTTATTTGTTTGGGTGGTTGTTTGTTTTGTTTATCTGTTTTATTTTTTTATTTTTTTAGGTTTTTATTGTATTTTTATGTATTTATCTCTACACAGCAACTTTTTCACAGTCTCTTTGACTTAAACTAAAAAAAAAAACAAAAAGGAGACAAATAAATAAATAAATAAACAAAAAAATAAATAAATAGGTTTGTTTATTTGTTTGGGTGGTTGTTTGTTTTGTTTATCTGTTTTAGTTTTTTCTTTTTTTATCGTTTTATTGTATTTCTATCTATATAAATGCATGCATGTGTTTCTAGGGTTTAGGGTTTAGGGTTTAGGGTTTATATAAATACCAATAAACAATACCACAAAGACCCCTGAAATATATATGAATGCGTTTCTAGGGTTTAGGGTTTAGGGTTTAGGGTTTACCAATAAACAATACCACAAAGACCCTTGAAATGTATATATAAATGCATGCATGCATTTCTAGGGTTTAGGGTTTAGGGTTTAGGGTTTAGGGTTTAGGGTTTATATAAATACCAATAAACAATACCACAAAGACCC
>NW_013568279.1:13624-14073 GCF_000499745.2 Eimeria mitis
CAAAATATATATGAATGCGTTTCTAGGGTTTAGGGTTTAGGGTTTAGGGTTTATATAAATACCAATAAACAATACCACAAAGACCCTTGAAATGTATATAAACGCATGCATGCATTTCTAGGGTTTAGGGTTTAGGGTTTAGGGTTTAGGGTTTACCAATAAACAATACCACAAAGACCCCTGAAATATATATGAATGCGCTTCTAGGGTTTAGGGTTTAGGGTTTAGGGTTTACCAATAAACAATACCACAAAGACCCTCAAAATATGTATATATATATATATATATATGCATTTCTAGGGTTTAGGGTTTAGGGTTTAGGGTTTAGGGTTTACCAATAAACAATACCACAAAGACCCGTGAAATATATATGAATGCGTTTCTAGGGTTTAGGGTTTAGGGTTTAGGGTTTAGGGTTTACCAATAAACAATACCACAAAGACCCTCAA
>NW_013568279.1:14173-14349 GCF_000499745.2 Eimeria mitis
GTATATATGAATGCGTTTCTAGGGTTTAGGGTTTTGGGTTTAGGGTTTAGGGTTTATATAAATACCAATAAACAATACCACAAAGACCCTTGAAATGTATATAAACGCATGCATGTGTTTCTAGGGTTTAGGGTTTAGGGTTTAGGGTTTATATAAATACCAATAAACAATACCAC
>NW_013568279.1:16592-16805 GCF_000499745.2 Eimeria mitis
AAGAAAGAAAGAAAAAGAAAGAAAACAAACCTGAGGTTAGGTCTATCAAAGGAACGATGAAAGACAACGACATCTTTCATTCCCAGCTGTCTCTTTACATCATCAGCAGAGGAGACAGTTGCTGTTGCAGTTAGCGCTAGAATAGGAACATTAGGGTATTCTGTGTGTATATACACAAAACAGATGAGGGTTTAGGAGGGTTTAGGAGGGTTT
>NW_013568279.1:16905-17164 GCF_000499745.2 Eimeria mitis
AGCGATGAAAGACAACATAAAAACAAAAAAAAACAACAAAAAACAACAAAACAAAAAAACAAAAAACAACAAAAACAAAAAGAAAAACAAATAAATAAATAAATAAACAAAAGAAACAAAGAAAGAAATAAACAAAATAAAGAGAGAAAAAGAAAGAAAACAAACCTGAGGTTAGGTCTATCAAAGGAGCGATGAAAGACAACGACATCTTTCATTCCCAGCTGTCTCTTTACATCATCAGCAGAGGAGACAGTTGCTG
>NW_013568279.1:17264-18414 GCF_000499745.2 Eimeria mitis
AGGAGGGTTTAGGAGGGTTTAGGAGGGTTTAGGAGGGCTTAGGAGGGTTTATTAGGGTTTATTAGGGTTTATTAGGGCTTATTGGGGTTTATTAGGGTTTAGGAGGGTTTAGTAGGGTTTAGGAGGGTTTAGTAGGGTTGAGGGTTTAGGGTTTAGGGTTACCGTAAACCCTAATAAACTCTAATAAACCGTAAACCCTAGATAATAAATTATAAATTAAATAAAGAATCAATAAATATATAATGAACAATAGATGATAAACAATACACCATAAGTAAGAAACCCTAAACCCTAAACCCTAAACCCTAAACCCTCCGAGAGCAAAGCAAGAAAGAGAGACAGATGCATGCAACCAAACCCTAAACCCTAAACCCTAAACCCTAAACCCTAGGAGGAGACACCAAGGGAGATATAAAGAGAAAAAGATAGACAGCAAAAAAAGGAGACAGAGAGAAAGAAAAAAACAATAGATAAACTAAAAGAAACGGAAAAAGCAAAAAAAACTAAAATAAAAATAAAAATTAATAATAAACGCAATAAACAAAACAAACAAAGACAGAAAGAAACAAAAAAGAAACAAGAAGAGACAGAAAGAGACAAAAGGAGACAAAAGGAGACAAAAGGAGACAAAAGGAGAGAGAAAGAAACACAAAGAGAAAAAGATAGATAAACAGAGACAAAAAGTAAACAAAAGAGAGAGACAGAGAGAGAGAGAGAGGAGACAGAAAAAGAGACAAAAGGAGACAAAAGGAGAGACAGAAAGAAAAAAAAGAAAACAAAAGGAGACAAAAAGAAAAAACAAAAAGAGACAAAAAGAAAAAACAGAAAAAGACAAAAAAGAGACAAAAAGAGACAAAAAGAGACAAAAGGAGACAAAAAAGAGACAAAAAGAGACAAAAAGAGACAAAAGGAGACAAAAAAGAGACAAAAAGAGACAAAAGGAGACAAAAGGAGACACCAAAATAAAGATAAAAAGAGACAGAAGAAGATAAAAGAAGAGAAAGATGAAGAAAGGAGACAAAAGGAGACAAAAGGAGACAAAAGGAGACAAAAGGAGACAAAAAGAGACAAAAAGGAGACAAAAGGAGACAAAAAAGAGACAAAAAGGAGACAAAAAAAGACACCCAGAGACAGCAAAAAAGAGCCGCAA
>NW_013568279.1:18514-19856 GCF_000499745.2 Eimeria mitis
GGGAGGGTTTAGGAGGGTTTAGTAGAGTTTACTGGGGTTTATTGTGGGGTTTTAGGGTTTATTAGGGTTTAGTAGGGTTTAGTAGGGTTTATTAGTGTTTATTAGGGTTTAGTAGGGTTTAGGAGGGTTTAGGAGGGTTTAGGAGGGTTTATTAGGGTTTAGGAGGGTTTAGTAGGGTTTATTAGGGTTTATTAGGGTTTAGGGCTTGGGGTTACCGTAAACCCTAATAAACCCTAATAAACCCTAAATAATAATTTATAAATTAAATAAAGAATCAATAAATATATAATAAATAATAGACGATAAACAATAAACCACAAGGAAGAAACCCTAAACCCTAAACCCTAAACCCTCCGAGGGCAAAGCAAGAGAGACAGATGCATGCAGCCAAACCCTAAACCCTAAACCCTAAACCCTAAACCCTAAACCCTAGGAGGAGACACCAAGGGAGATATAACGAGAGAAAGATAGACAGCAAAAAAAAGGAGACAGAGAGAAAGAAAAAAACAATAGATAAACTAAAAGAAACAAAAAAAACAAAAAAAATAAAAATAAAAATAAAAATAAAAATTAATAATAAACACAATAAACAAAACAAACAAAGACAGAAGGAAACAAAAAAGAAACAAGAAGAGACAGAAAGAGACAAAAGGAGACAAAAGGAGACAAAAGGAGACAAAAGGAGAGAGAAAGAAACACAAAGAGAAAAAGATAAACAGAGACAAAAAGAAAAAAACAAAAGAAAGAGAGAAACAGAGAGAGGGAGGAGACAGAAAAGGAGACAGAAAAAGAGACAAAAGCAGACAGAAGACGAGACAGAAAGAGACAAAAGAAACAACAAAAGGAGACAGAAAAGGGACAAAAAGAAAGAAAAAAAGAAACAAAAGGAGACAAAAGGAGACACCAAAAAAAGCAAAAAAGAGACAGAAGAAAATAAAAGAAGAGACAGATGGAGAAAGGAGACAAAAAGGAGACAAAAAGGAGACAAAAAGGAGACAAAAAGAGACAAAAGGAGACACCAAAATAAAGATAAAAAGAGACAGAAGAAGACAGAAAAGGAGAAAGATGAAGAAAGGAGACAAAAAGGAGACAAAAAGAGACAAAAAGGAGACAAAAAGGAGACAAAAAGAGACAAAAAGGAGACAAAAAAGAGACAAAAAGGAGACAAAAAAAGACACCCAGAGACAGCAAAAAAGAGCCGCAAGAACACAAAAAAGGAGACAAAAAAGGAGACAGAAGAGTAAATAGAAATAAACAAAATAAATAAATAAATAAATAAATAAATATACCTTCTCTTAGTCTTTTTAATTCACAGTAATCGGGCCTAAAGTCCTTGCCCCAT
>NW_013568279.1:19956-20632 GCF_000499745.2 Eimeria mitis
ATCCTTGCCCCATTGGGAGACACAATTCGATGAAAAAGAGACAAAAAGGAGACAAAAAGGAGACAAAAAAGAGACAAAAAGAGACAAAAAGAGACAAAAAGAGACAAAAGGAGACACCAAAATAAAGATAAAAAGAGACAGAAGAAGACAGAAACGGAGAAAGATGAAGAAAGGAGACAAAAAGGAGACAAAAAGGAGACAAAAAGAGATAAAAAGGAGACAAAAAGGAGACAAAAAGAGACAAAAAGGAGACAAAAGGAGACAAAAAGGAGACAAAAAGGAGACACCCAGAGACACCTAGAGACAGCAAAAAAGAGCCGCAAGAGCACAAAAAAGGAGACAAAAAAGGAGACAGAAGAGTAAATAAAAATAAACAAAAAAAAATAAAAAACTAAATAAATAAATATACCTTCTCTTAGTCTTTTTAATTCACAGTAATCGGGCCTAAAGTCCTTGCCCCATTGGGAGACACAATGGGCCTCATCGACAACAAAACGAAATAATTTTTTGTTTTTGTTCGCCGCATGCAAAGAAGAACGCAAATGTTTACTGCTTTTTATTTTTTCTGGCGTCAAAAATAATAAATTTATGCTGCAGTTCTCGCTGCGTCTGAATATAAACACAAAAAATTATACTTTTTTTTTTTTTTTTTTTTTTTTTTTTTTTTTTTTTTTTT
>NW_013568279.1:20660-22296 GCF_000499745.2 Eimeria mitis
GACAAAAGGAGACAAAAGGAGACAGGAAGGAGAGACAAAAAGAAGAGACAAAAGGGAGACAGAAAGGATACAAGAAGGAGACAGAAAGGAGACAAACAAGGAGACAAAAAGAAGAGACAAAATGAAGAGACAAAAGCACAGCAAAAAGGAGGCAGCAAGGAGACAAAAACAAAGACAAAAGAAAACAAAAAAGAGATAAAAAGAAGGCACAAAAAGGAGACAAAAGGGAGACAAAAGAAGAAAGAAAAGAGACAAAAGGAGACAAAAGGAGGCAAAAGGAGACAAAAAGGAGACAAAGGGAGACCAAAAAAACACAAAAACGATACAAAAAAAACACAAAAAAGAGGGCAAAAGGAGACAAAAAGGAGGGAAAAAAACACAACAAAAACGTGACAGCAAGGAGACAAAAAGGAGACAAAAAGGAGACAAAAAAGAAACAAAAAGGAGACAAAAAGGAGACAAAAAGGAGACAAAAAGGAGACAAAAAGGGCCTCACAATTCATCATAAAGTTGCCGCTGCTCCTCCCAGCTTTGCGTAGAAGTAAAAGCCCCACAACTTATACCCAACGCATGCAGCTGATCCATTTGGTCCTAAACAGCAGCAGCAGCAGCAGCAGCAGCAGCAGCAGCAGCAGCAGCAGCAGCAGCAGCAGCAGCAGCAGCGGCAGCAGCAGCAGCGGGAGGAGGAGGAGGAGGGGGAAGAGGAGCGGGAGCAGGAGCGAGAGGAGCAGCAGTAACAGCAACAGCAGCAGCAGCAGCAGCAGCAGCAGCAGCGGCAGCAGCAGCAGCAGCAGCGGCAGCAGCAGCAGCAGCAGTAGCAGCAGCAGCAGCAGCAGCAACAGCAGCAGCAGCAGAGATGAGAAAGAATAACTGGTGTATTTTGTTTATAAGATATAAAAACAGGAGACAGAAAAGGAGACAAAAATAAAGAGACAGAGAAAGAGATACATCAATAGATACACCAAAAGATAGAGAAAAAGATAGAGATAAATAAATAATAAAAATAATGTAAGATAAATAAATAAACAAACAAAAAAATAAAAAGGAGAGAGAGAGAAAGAGAGAAGAGAAACAATAACTGCTGTTATTCCTTTTTGTATTACTGCTGGCAGATATAGAGATAAAAAAGGAGACAGAAAAGGAGACAAAAAAAGAGAAAGAGATACATCAATAGATACACCAAAAGATAGAGAAAAAGATAGAGATAAATAAATAAATAAATAAATAAATAAATAAACAAACCTGCATGAGAGAAAGAAGAGGAACAATAACTGCTGTTATTCCTTTTTGTATTACTGCTGGCAGATATAAAGATAAAAAAGGAGACAGAAAAGGAGACAAAAAAGAGACAGATACATCAATAGATACACCAAAAGATAGAGAAAAAGATAGAGAATAAAATATAAAATAATATAAATAAATAAATAAATAAATAAATAAGAGAGAGACAAACCTGCATAAGAGAGAGAAGAGGAACAATAACTGCTGTTATTCCTCTTTGTATTACTGCTGGCAGATATAGAGATAAAAAAGGAGACAAAAAGAGAAAGAGATACATCAATAGACACACCAAAAGATAGAGAAAAAGATAGAGATAAATAAATAAATAAATAAATAAATAAATAAACAAACCTGC
>NW_013568279.1:22358-23405 GCF_000499745.2 Eimeria mitis
ATTTATATTTTTATTTATTTTTTATTTATTTTTATCTAGTTGTTTGTTTGTTTGTTTGTCTGTTTGTTTGTCTATTTATTCGGCTTTTTAGTTTTTTTTTTGGTTAGTTAGTTGTGTTTATATGCATATTTTTTTTTACCATACGCTGCAACACAAATATATTTTTTTTATTTATTTTTTTGTTTTTTTATTTTATTTTTTTTTATTTATTTTTATTTAGTTTTTTTGTTTGTTTGTCTGTTTGTTTGTCTATATTTTCATATATTTAGCTTTTTTTTTGGTTAGTTAGTTATTTAGTTGTGTTTGTTTATCACCATAGGCTGCAACACAAGTTTATTTTCTTTTTTTTATTTTTGTTTATTTTTTATTTATTTTTATCTAGTTGTTTGTTTGTTTGTTTGTCTGTTTGTTTGTCTATTTATTTATGTATTTAGTTTTTTATTTGGTTAGTTAGTTGTGTTTATATGTATATTTGTATATCACCATACGCTGCAACACAAATATATTTTTTTATTTCTCTTTTTTTATTTTTTTATTTTTATTTATTTATTTATTTTAATTTAGTTGTTTGTTTGTCTATTTGTTTGTCTATTTATTTATGTATTTAGTTTTTTATTTGGTTAGTTAGTTGTGTTTATATGTATATTTGTATATCACCATACGCTGCAACACAAATATATTTTTTTTTTATTTCTTTTTTTATTTTTTTATTTTTATTTATTTATTTATTTATTTTAATTTAGTTGTTTGTTTGTCTGTTTGTTTATTTTTTCATATATTTAGCTTTTTGTTTGGTTAGTTAGTTGTGTTTATATGTATATTTGTTTATCACCATACGCTGCAACACATATATATTTTCTTTTTTTATTTATTTTTATTTATTTTTTATTTACTTTTATTTAGTTGTTTGTTTGTTCGTTTGTTTGTTTGTTTGTCTATTTATTTATGTATTTAGTTTTTTATTTGGTTAGTTAGTTGTGGTTATATATATATATATATATATATATATATATATATATATATATATATATATATATATATATATAT
>NW_013568279.1:23481-24519 GCF_000499745.2 Eimeria mitis
GTTAGTTAGTTAGTTAGTTTAATTATATTTTTATTTATTCTTTGTACTTCCTTATCCTTATAAAAAAGTATATAAATAGATACATAGAAAGAAAGAGAAAAAAAAACAAAAAAACAAATAAACAAATAAACAAACAAACAACAAATAAATAAATAAAAATAAACAAATAAATAAACAATAGATAAATAAATAAATAAATAAATAAATAAAAATAAATACCTGCATAGGCCTGAAGGAATTATTTTTAAAAACATTTTTATTTATTCTCTCTACTTCTTTATCGTTATATAGATACATAGATAAAAAGATAAAAAAAAAACAAAAAAACAAAAAACAAAAAAACAAAAAACAAAAAAACAAAAACAAATAAACAATAAATAAATAAATAAATAAATAAAAATAAATAAATACCTGCATAGGCCTGAAGGAATTATTTTTAAAAACATTTTTATTTATTCTCTCTACTTCTTTATCCCAAGGAAAGGGGCCCCCCCAGTCCCCGGTGGGGCCCCCATTCACAACAACGGGGCCCCCAAAGGCATCGTAGTCTCCTGCTTCTATATGAAACCTGCTGCTGCTGCTGCTGCTGCTGCTGCTGCTGCTGCTGCTGTAGTTGCTGCTGCTGTAGTTGCTGCTGCTGTAGTTGCTGCTGCTGTAGTTGCTGCTGTAGTTGCTGCTGTAGTTCGTGCTGCTGCTGCTGCTGCTGTAGCTGTCGCGGGGGCCCCACACCCCCTCGCTGCTGCTGCTGCTGCTGCTGTAGCTGTTGCTGCTGTACCCGCCGCAGCCGCTGCTGCTGCTGCTGCTGCTGCTGCTGCTGTGGGGGCCCGCAAAACCACCAGCCCCATATCCCTCCCATGCATGCGGTGCGCCAGAGAAGGAACCTTGCTGCTGCTGCTGCTGCTGCAGCTGCTGCTGTTGCTGCTGTTGCTGCTGCTGCTGCAGGGGGCCCCTATAGGGCCCCTGTGCAGTAAGTGTCTCGCTCCCTTGCTGTTCTCCCTTCTCAGCAGCAGCAGCAGCAGCAGCAGCAACAGCAGCAGC
>NW_013568279.1:24743-24992 GCF_000499745.2 Eimeria mitis
GGCAGCAGCAACAGCAGCAGCAGTAGCAACAGCAGCAACAGCAGCAGCAGAGGAAGCAATATATAAGAAGAGATAAATAAAAAAAAGAAAAGGAGATAGATAAAGAGAGAGACAAAAGAGAGAAAAACAGAAAAAACAATAAAATAAAAAACGGAGACTGTCTCCTTCGGCGCTAAAAAAAACCCTAAACCCTAAACCCTAAACCCTAAACCCTAAACCGTAAACCCTAAACCCTAAACCCTAAACCCT
>NW_013568279.1:25241-25394 GCF_000499745.2 Eimeria mitis
CTGCTGCTGTTGCTGCTGCTCCAGCTCCTGCTCCTGCTGCTGCTGCTGCTGCTGTTGTTGCTGCTGCTGTTGCTGCTATCTGAGCTGCTGATCGTTGTAATATATTATTTTTATTATTTTTATTTTTATTTTTATTTTTATTGTTTATAAACC
>NW_013568279.1:25494-26799 GCF_000499745.2 Eimeria mitis
TTGCTCGTTACGGGCTTCTTTTGCTTTATTATATCTTTTTATTGTCTGCTGCAGCCGCAGAGACAAAACGTCGATGGGGGCCCCCGCTGCTGCTCTTAGGGCCTCACCGGGGGCCCCCTGCTGCTGTGCTGCTGCACACCGCCGGTACAGAGCAGCAAACGCCTGCAGCAGCAGCAGCAGCAGCAGCAGCAACAGCAGCAGCAGCAGCAGCAACAGCAGCAGCAGTAGCAACAGCAGCAGCAGCAACAGCAGCAGCAGCAGCAGCAACAGCAGCAGCAGTAGCAACAGCAGCAACAGCGGCAGCAGCAGCAAAAATATATAAGTAAGAAGAGAGAAATAAAAAAAAGAAAAGGAGATAGATAAAGAAAGTGACAAAAGAGAGAAAAAAAGAAAAAACAATAAAATAAAAAAAGGAGACTGTCTCCTTCGGCGCTAAAAAAAACCCTAAACCCTAAACCCTAAACCCTAAACCGTAAACCCTAAACCCTAAACCCTAAACCCTAAACCCTAAGGCCCTATAGAGAGAAGATGCAGAGAGAAAGGGAAGAAAGAAGAGACAGATAGACAGATAAACACAAAAGGAGAGACAGAAAGAGACAGAGAGAGAAAAATAAACAAAAACAAAAAAAAACAAAAACAAAAAAGGAGACAAAGAAACAGAGAAAAGGAGACAGATAAAACACTGTCTCTACCTTCAGGGTTATGGGTTTGGGCCCCAGTTCATTCTCCTCTTCTTTTTTTGCTGCTGTTGCTGCTGCTGCTGCTGCTGTTGCTGCTGCTGCTGCTGCTGCTCCTGCTCCTGCTGCTGCTGCTGCTGCTGTTGTTGCTGCTGCTGCTGCTGCTATCTGAGCTGCTGATCGTTGCAATATATTATTTTTATTATTTTCATTTTTATTTTTATTTTTATTGTTTATAAACCCCCCCAAAAGAACAGCAGGAGGCAGCAGCAGCCCCTTGGGGTGTACAGACAGCTGGGGGGCCTCATCTGCTGCAGCGGGGCCCTTCGCTAGCTGCTCACATAACCAAGCTACTTGCTGCTGCAGCTGCTGCTGCACCTTCTGCTGCAGCAGCAGTAGCTGCTGCTGCTGCTGCTGCTGCGGCTGCTGTGGCACCAGTTGCTGCTGCTGCTGCTGCTGCGGCTGCTGCGGCAGCAGCAGCACTTCTCGGTGACTCTCCTCCTTCATTATATAGCTGTACTGCTGCAGCCTGTTATAGGGGGCCCCCTAGGGGGCCCCCCTCTCTGCTGCAGCAGCAAGGGGGGCCCCCTCTCCTCGCTGGGGGCCCCAGGAGAACGAGACAGCTTGG
>NW_013568279.1:26899-28195 GCF_000499745.2 Eimeria mitis
TGCGGGGCCCTTCGCTAGCTGCTCGCATAACCAAGCAACTTGCTGCTGCAGCTGCTGCTGCACCTTCTGCTGCAGCAGCAGTAGCTGCTGCTGCTGCTGCTGCGGCTGCTGTGGCATCAGTTGCTGCTGCTGCTGCTGCTGCTGCTGCGGCAGCAGCAGCACTTCTCGGTGACTCTCCTCCTTCATTCTATAGCTGTACTGCTGCAGCCTGTTATAGGGGGCCCCCTAGGGGGCCCTCCTCTCTGCTGCAGCAGCAAGGGGGGCCCCCTCTCCTCGCTGGGGGCCCCAGGAGAACGAGACAGCTTGGGGGGCCCCCCGGCGCTGCGGAGAAAGAGAAGACGAGGGGCCCCCGGGGGCCCCCCAACCCCTGCGCAGCAGCTTTGGTGAGCTCTATGTAGTGTATTGGCTGCTTTATAGAATATAAACTGATGCTAGTGTTTAGGGTTTATGAGGGTTTAGGGTTTGGGGTTTGTTAGCTTTATAGCGACACCATAGATGGCAAGAGAAGGGATTCATTGAGGGTTTAAAGTTTAGATTTTAGGGTTTAGGGTTTAGGGTTTAGGGTTTAGGGTTTAGGGTTTAGGGTTACCCCCAGGTGTACACTGAGGTGTACATACACCCCAAATAAAACGGTTCTTCTGCTATATCTCTCGGCTGCAGCAGCAACCAAAAGAACTGCCAAAAATAATTAAATAATAATATAAATTAATTAATAATATTAATGACAAAACAAACAAATAAACTGCTGAAACACCAGAAGAAAGGGGGGGGCCCCCCGGGGGGCCCCCCAACCATGTGCGCGTGTTGCTGGTGCTGCGGTGGTTGTCTACGCTGCTGCAGGTAAAGAGCTAAAAAAAAAAATAAAAAAGAGAAAAAAAAGAAATAAATATAAAAATAAAGGATAAAATATAATAAAAATAAATAAAAATAAAAAAATAAAAAAAAAAATAAATGACAGAAGTGGGGTTCGAACCCACGCCCTCACGGACTGCGGCCTTAACGCAGCGCCTTAGACCACTCGGCCATTCTGCCGAAATTTTTTCGCTAGCTGCCTATACACCTGAATATTTTTTTTTTTTTTTTTATTTTTTTTCTTTTTCTTCTTTATTTATTATATTTATACTGCACACACTCATGCAGAAACACACAGCTCTTCATACACTACCCCAAGACCTACGTTACTCCTGCTGCTGCTGCTGTTTCTGCAGCAGCAGCAACAGCAACAACAGCAGCACAACCTGCGGAGAGGGACGCAGAGAAAGGGGGCCCTTTGCTTCTTTTTTTTTCTCTTTTTTG
>NW_013568279.1:28613-29350 GCF_000499745.2 Eimeria mitis
GCAGCAGCAACAGCAGCAGCAGCAGCTCTGCTGCTGTGGGGCCCTTTACACGCAGAGGCGGGGCTTGTCTTGTGTGTCTTCTTGTTTTTGTTTTGTTGGTTTTATTTCTCTCTCTCTGTTGTAACATATAACCCCTTCTTCTCCTGCTGCTGCAGCTGCTGCTGCTGCTGCTGCTGCTGCTGCAGCTCAGCAGCACAACCTGCGGAGAGGGACGCAGAGAAAGGGGGCCCTTTGCTTCTTTTTTTTTCTCTTTTTTGTTTGTCTCCTTCTGCTGCTGTTGGGGGCCCAGCGAGCTCTGAAGAACTTCCTTATTTCTTCTCGTCTAGCTGCTGCTGCTGCTGCTGCTGCTGCTGCTGCTGCTGCTGCTGCTGCTGCAGCTGCTGCTGCTGCTACTGGTGGGCCAAGGCAACCCAGCAGGCAGCAGCGGGGCCTTGTGTAATAGTAGTATAGCCCCTGCTTGTGCTGCTGCTGCTGCTGCTGCTGCTGCTGCTGCTGCTGCCTGTCTCCTCGAGCTCTGGAGGGTGGGGGGATGAGGAGACTGGTGTCTCCTTCAAGCAGCAGCAGCAGCAGCAGCAGCAGCAGCAGCAGCAACAGTAGCAGCAGCAGCAACAGCAGCGGTTGCTTCTGCTCTGCTGCTTGCTGCTGCTGTCTCCGAAAGAGATGACTTTGCTGCTGCTGTCCCCGCGATGAAGGCCTCGATCGGCAGCAGCAGCAGCAGCAGCAGCAGCAGCAGCAAG
>NW_013568279.1:29765-34654 GCF_000499745.2 Eimeria mitis
TCCCCGCGATGAAGGCCTCGATCGGCAGCAGCAGCAGCAGCAGCAGCAGCAGCAGCAAGAGCAGCTGGGGCTCTTACTGCAGCAAGAGCTGCTTCATCTCTGCTGCTGCTGCTGCTGCTGCTGCACGTCGCATCTGCTGCAGGTTCCATCTGCTGCTGCTGCTGGCTCTGTGTCTTCTGGTGTGCATCAGCAACGATTTGCTGCTGCTGCCACCAGCAGCAGCAGCAGCAACAACAGCAGCAGCAGCAGCAGCAGCAGCAGCAGACTCGCCTCTGTCTCTTCGGGTGTATGGGCACCTATCTAAAGGGGCCCCCGCAGCCTTATCTTATAGCCGCCCGCTGCTGCTGCGCTTTGCTGCTGCTGCTGCTGCTTCTCCTAGCAGCAACAGCAGCAGCAGCAGCAGCAACAGCAGCAGCAGCAGCAGCAGCAGCAGCAGCGGCAGCTTCCCTTGTTTGCGCCGTTCCCTCCTGTGTCCTCTTTCCTTCCTTTCGGCGCCAGCAGCAGCAGCAGCAGCAACAGCAGCAGCAGCAGCAACAGCAACAGCAGCAGCAACAGCAGCACAGCCTTCATCCCCACGATACAATGTGCGCGGCCAGCTGCAGCAGAAGCAGCCTTTGCTGCTGCTGCAGCAGCAGCAGCGACTGCATGCAGCAGGACCTCTTGCAGCTGCTGCTCTTCCAGCAGCAGCAGCAGCAGCAGCAGGAGCAGCAAGAGCAGCAGCAGCTAAAGTGGGGAGCCGCATAATATCTTGGCTTGGCCGCAGCATCAGCAGCAGCAGCAGCAGCAGCAGCAGCAGCATCTGCAGCAGCAGCAGCATCTGCAGCAAGATAAGCAGCAGCATCATCAGCAGTCTCATCAGCAGCAAACTGATCAGCAGCAGCAGCAGCAGCAGCAGCAGCAGCAGCAGCAAGAGTAGAATAGATGTATTACTGTTACGTGTATGTACGGGTTCAGTTCTTGCTGCTGCTGCTGCTGCTGCAGTGCTGCTGTCTCCTTTATATTTATTTGCTTCTCTTTGTTGGTTTCATTCTATTTTATCTTTATATGAGTTTAACAAACTCTGCAGCAAAAAACATATAAATATTGCTGCTGCTCCCACAGGCCATGCTGCTGCTGCTGCTGCTGTTATTGCTGCTGCTGCAACAGCAAACCCTCATCTACATCTACTCGTAATCCCTAAACCCTAAACCCTAAACCCTACACAAACCCTAAACCCGAAACAAACCCTTTTTTTATTTCTTTATTTGTTTGTTTCTTTATTTGCTTTTTTATTTGTTTGTTTTTTTTTATTTTTTTTTATTTTTTTATTTTTTTATTTTTTTTTCTTTATTTGTCTTTCTTCTTATCTCCCTGTTTTTCTGTTTATTTATTTGTTTGTTTATTTATCTATTTATTTATTTATTTTATTTTTTATTTATTTATTTTATTTATTTATTTAATTTATTTAATTTATTTATATATATGGCTATACCCGGTTGCATATATACCGCCGTGTGTGCTTTGTGTTGCTGCTGCTGCTGCTTTTGCTGCTGCTGCTGCTGCTGCTGCTACTGCCACTGTTGCTGCTGCTGTTGCTGCTGCTACTGCTGCTGTTGCTTCTGCTGCCGTTGCTGATGCTACTGCTGCTGCTGCTGCTGCTGCTGTTGCTGCTGCTGCTGCTGCTACTGCTGCTGCTGTTGCTGCTGCTGCTGCTGCTGCTGTTTCAGGCTGAGGGTGCAGCACTGGGTGGTTTGCTGCTGCTGTCTTTGATGTCTCCTCCCAGCAGCAGGGGGATCGCAGATGTTGCTGCTGCTGTCTTGGCGCATTGCTGCTGCTGCTTTCTCCCCTCCTTTTGGGTTTGTCTTCGTGCTCTGTCTCCCCCTTTAATAACAACAAAACAACCCCCTGCTGCTGCTGCTGCTGCTGCTGCTGCTGCTGCTGCTGCAGGTGGTGCAGCAGCAGCAGCAGCAGAAGATGCAGCAGCAGCAGAAACGCCGGAGACGTCCTATACAGGCAACGACACCACCACCAGCAGCAGCAGCAACAGCAGCAGCAGCAGCAAGAGCAGCAGCAGGCGTGTCTTATCTGCTGCACTGCAGCAGCAGCAGCAGCAGCAGCAGCAGCAGAGAATGGGTTTGCTGCAGCAGTTACGTGGTGTGTGGGGTATAGGCAATACCGTAAAATTATTATTTTATTTATTTTTTGTTTTGTCTCCTTTTTTACATCTGTCTCCTTTTGTATATCTGTCTCCTTTTATATTACCTCTGCTGTCTCCTTTTGCTTCTGTATTTCTGTCTCCTTTTCTGTCTCCTCGCTTGTCTTTGTCTTTTATTTTTAAGGGTTTATATCTATGGTCCCCCCGTGTCTTGGTGTTGTGGGGTTTGCTGCTAGTTTGTATCCACGATACCTCTGCTTATATATTTGGTTCTTATTGGGGCTCAGCTCGCTTGTCTTCTCTTTTTTCTGCATGCACACAGCAGCAGCAGCAGCAGCAGCAGCAGCAGCAGCAGCAGCAGCAGCAGCAGCAGCAGCAGGAGCAGCAGCAGCAGCAGCAGCAGGAGAGGGAGTTGCTGCTGCTGCCTCCTGCTGCTCTTGTATCCCCAAAAAAAACGGTTCTAGGTCTTGCTGCTGGTGCTGCTGCTGCTACTGCTGCTGCTTCTCTTCTCACACTCGCCATCACTGCTGCTGCTGCACGCACTGCAGCACAACATATACTACAACCAACACAGGGGATCGTCTCCTCACCCCACACCGGGATCGTCTCCTCACCCCACACCGGGATCGTCTCCCCCCCACACCCTGGGGCTGGGATCGTCTCCCCACACACGGGGATCGTCTCCCCACACACCGGGATCGTCTCCTCAGGGCCTGGGATCGTCTCCGCCCCACACCCTGGGATCGTCTCCTCAGGGCCTGGGATCGTCTCCCCACAGCCTGGGGCTGGGATCGTCCCCTCAGGGGCTGGGATCGTCTCCTCCCCCCCACACCCTGGGATCGTCTCCCCCCACACCGGGCCTGGGATCGTCTCCCCACAGCCTGGGGCTGGGATCGTCTCCCCCCACACCGGGCCTGGGATCGTCTCCCCCCACACCGGGCCTGGGATCGTCTCCCCACAACATAAAGGGGCTGGGATCGTCTCCTCCCCCCCACACCTTGGGATCGTCTCCTCCCCCCATGCTGGGGCTGGGATCGTCTCCCCCCCACACACGGGGATCGTCTCCCCGCAGCCTGGGGCTGGGATCGTCTCCTCCCCACACCCTGGGATCGTCTCCTCAGGGGCTGGGATCGTCTCCTCCCTGTGTCCCCCCGGCACCCCACAAGTGTCTCCTTTGGGGCGTTTTGGGCGTTTTCTTGCGCAGAATTTAATTGAGTCTTTCTTGCCGCAGCAGCAAACACCAGCAGCAGCAGCAGCAGCAGCAGCAGCAGCAACACCAGCAGCACCAGCAGCAGCAGCAACAGCAGCAGCAGGAGCAGCAGCAGCAGAAAAAACAATAAACCCTAAACAACAAACAAGAATAAAGCCAATAAACCCCCACCACAACGAAGAAGAAGAAAGACAAGCAGCAACAGCAGCAACAGCAGCAGCAGCAGCAACAGCAGCAGCAGCAGGAGCATCAACAGAAAGGAAAAAAAAAAGAGATAGATTATATTCTTGGTGTATAGTATATATATTCGGGTGTATAATAGGTTTATATATATCAGCAGCAGCAACAACAGGTGACCTCATCGCCAGTTTAATAAAGAGAAATGCAGGCGTCAAGGATACTGGGCGTTTCCTCCCGGGGCATGGGGGATGGATAGACAGAACAGACGCACATATACTTGTGGGGCCCCCAATGCATGCATGCGCTCTGCTGCTTTATAAATTCTTACAACTCATACAATACACTGCAACACGCATGCGCCAGCAGCAGCAGCTGCAGCAGCAGCAGCAGCAGCAGTTGCAGCAGCAGCAACTGCAGCAGCAGATGGAACTGCAGCAGCAGCAGCAGCAGCAGCAGCAGCAGCAACAGATGAAGCAGGAGCTGCAGCTAGAACAGCAGCAGGGGGAGGAAGAACAACAACAACAGCAGCAGCAGCAGCAGCAACAGCAGCAGCAGCAGCAGCAACAGCAGCTCAGAAAACGACGCGCCAGTGGCTCACGCAAGAGAGATCCTGCTGCAGCTGCTGCTGCTGCTCCTGCTCCTGCTGCTGCTGCTGCTGCAGCACGACGCCGCAAAGGCACCTAATCATAGGGGCCCCCAGGGGGCCCCTAGGGAGTCCTTGAAGACTCCAGTGCATGCATGCATGCATGCACGCATGCATGCATGCACGCATGCATGCATGCATGCAGACACATTGGGGCTGCATGCATTCATGCATGCCGTTTTGGGCTCTGCATGCATCCAAACATTTTGGGGCTGCATGCATGCAAGTATGCATGCATGCATGCACGTTAGAGCTGCATGCATGCATGCATGTGCATAGAAGCTGCACGCATGCATGCATGCATGCATGCATGTGCATAGGGGCTGCATGCATGCATGCATGCATGCATGCATGCACTTTAGAACTCATGCCTGCATACACGTTAGAGCTGCATGCATGCATGTATAGTATAGCTCTGAAGGGCTTTATAGACTGTATTAACTCTCCTATTGTTTTGTTTGTCTGCTCTATCTCTTCCCTGTTGCTGCTGCTGCATCTGCTGCTGCTGCTGCATCTGTTGCTGCTGCTGCTACGTCTGTTGCTGCTGCTTCCCTATCTGCTGCTGCTGCTGCAGCTGGTGCTGCTGCTGCTGCAGCTGGTGCTGCTGCTGCTGCTGCTGCTGCTGTGCATGCAAAATTATTTAGAGTTAAGTATTGGGGTGTACGTGCAGCTAGGAGAAAGCAAATATATTTTTGTTTTTTATTTTTGTTTTTATAGTTTTA
>NW_013568279.1:34754-34859 GCF_000499745.2 Eimeria mitis
CATGCAGACACTTTGGGGCTGCATGCATGCATGCATGCATGCATGCATGTATAGTATAGCTCTGAAGGGCTTTATAGACTGTATTAACTCTCCTATTGTTTTGTT
>NW_013568279.1:34959-35118 GCF_000499745.2 Eimeria mitis
TGCACGCATGCATGCATGCATGCAGACACATTGGGGCTGCATGCATGCATGCATGCCGTTTTGGGCTGCATGCATCCAAACATTTTGGGGCTGCATGCATGCATGTATAGTATAGCTCTGAAGGGCTTTATAGACTGTATTAACTCTCCTATTGTTTTG
>NW_013568279.1:35218-36886 GCF_000499745.2 Eimeria mitis
GCATAGACGCTGCATGCATGCATGCATGCATGCATGCATGCATGTGCATAGTTGCTGCATGCATGCATGCATGCATGCATGCACTTTAGAACTCATGCCTGCATACACGTTAGAGCTGCATGCATGTATAGTATAGCTCTGAAGGGCTTTATAGACTGTATTAACTCTCCTATTGTTTTGTTTGTCTTCTCTATCTATTCCCTGTTGCTGCTGCTGCATCTGTTGCTGCTGCTGGGTCTGTTGCTGCTGCTGCGTCTGTTGCTGCTGCTGTATCTGTTGCTGCTGCTGCATCTGTTGCTGCTGCTGCGTCTGTTGCTGCTGCTGCTACATCTATTCCTCCTGCTGCTGCTGGTGCTGCTGCTGCTGCATCTGTTGCTGCTGCTGCATCTGCTGCTGCTGCTACATCTGTTGCTGCTGCTGCTACGTCTGTTGCTGCTGCTGCCCTATCTGCTGCTGCAGCTGCTGCTGCTGCTGCTGCTGCTGCATCTGTTGCTGCTGCTGCTGCTGCTGCGCATGCAAAATTATTTAGAGTTAAGGATTGGGGTGTACGTGCAGCTAGGAGAAAGCAAATATATTTTTGTTTTTTATTTTTGTTTTTATAGTTTTATAAATAAAGACAAAATAAATATAATTTAAATAAATTCAGACTCCCTTTAGCCTGCAACATTGCTGCTGCTGCTGCTGCTGCTGTTGCTGCTGCTGCAGCAGCAGATGGGGCTACTGCTGCTGCTGCTGCTGCTGCTGCTGCAGGTGAGGCTGCTGCTGCTGCTGCTGCTGCAGCTGCACCGGCTAGCAGCTCCAGCAGCAGCTTCAGCAGCAGCAGCAGCCGCTGCAGCACCAGCAGCTGCACTAGCAGCAGCAGCAGTTGCTGCTGCTGCTGCTGCTGCTGCAGCAGCTTGCTGGTGGTGGTGTACGTTGTGTGGTTTGTCTTTTGTTCAATAGGGTGTATTGATAGGGGTTTTTCTATATTTATTTTTTTTATTTTTTTTTATTTTTTTTTATTTTTTTTTTTATTTTTTTTTATTTATTTTTTTTTTTTTATAGTGAGAGTTTATTATTTATCTAGGGTTTATCTATCTATAGGGGATATGCTAGGGTTTAGGATTGTGAGGGTTTAGGGTTTGAGCTGTATATTAGGGTTTAGGGTTTAGGGTTTTATCTTAATATAGGGTTTATGTTAGGGTTTATGTATATCTAGGGTTTAGGGTTTAGGGTTTATTGTTGTATGGTGTTTACTATTAGCTAGGGTTTATATTGGGGTTTATAAATATATAGGGTTTATTATTATATACTGTCTATGTTTAGGGTTTAGGGTTTAGGGTTTGTTGTTTTATATTGTTTATGTTTTGGTTTATCATCAGCAAGGGTTTACTATTATAAAGGGTTTAGGGTTTAGGGTTTAGGGTTTGTATGAGGGTTTAGAATTTCTATGAGGGTTTAGGTTTTCTATGAGGGTTTAGGGTTTAGGGTTTATATGAGGGTTTAGGGTTTCTATGCGGGTTTAGGGTTTATATGAGGGTTTAGGGTTTATATGAGGGTTTAGGGTTTCTATGAGGGTTTAGGGTTTATATGAGGGTTTAGGATATGAATGAGAGCTAAGCTTTTTTATAAGGGTTTAGGGTTTAGTGTATATATATATATATATATATATATATATATATATATATA
>NW_013568280.1:0-4312 GCF_000499745.2 Eimeria mitis
ATAGCACGCAGTTGGTGAACTGATTACGTCGTGATTGTGTATATGGGTGCAGCTACTCCTCAGCAGTGTTAGAATTTGTTGCGAATGCACTCTAATCAGAACGTGCGTGATATCTAGCAGGGGCGTCGGTTATGTGCATCGTTTATTGGGAACAGTTGAGTCATCCTAACTCCCTTTTCAGTGGTTACATGCTATGAGTCAATCGTGTTTTTGCTTTGCGAAAAACGAAGCTTCTTTGTATCGAGCCCATATGAATAACTGCGAATACGCGGGAGATAGGCATATATGTGCTGTTGGTCAGGCAGTATGGGTATTTGGGACTCCGGTTTGCACGACACTTAAAGGAGAGGAAATATGGACCCACGTGTCGTTTGGGAGGCTTGTATTCGCTCCAGTTTATGCGGAAACAAGGTAGCCCATGTCAAGACGTTTCTCGTGTCTCTGCCTCTTGCTAGGTTGTCTCTCCATTTGTTTCTGTGCTAACCAGATGCTTTACGCTCAATCGATTTGTAAGCACTCTCTGGCTCCGATATCAGTCCTAGGTTTTCCAGGCGTTTCCAGAGACAACGTGTAATGCCGCTCTCGATTGCAAAGCCGGTCCTTGCCTTTCTTGATTCCTGCTTTTTTCTTTGGGCTATTTGAGCAGCTGTTTCGCAATAGTGTAATGAGCTTTGAATTTGTTTTTAAATTAGCACATGCACATCGTTTGTGCAGCACATGCCTAAGCTTTAATCGTACCCTTTTGTCAGCAAGTTAACACGATAATATTCACAAACCTGCTTGATCTCCATATCGCTTTCCGTGGACCGGTTTTGTGTCTTTGTGTGTTTTTTGTGCGTTTTTGAACTTTTGTATGTGACAGTGAGGCCGCACGTCGCATTGCGTATTGTGCTGGTTCTGTTGGTGAGCCTTTGATAAGAGTTCTGGTTCCCTTGTACAGCTCGTTTTTAGCATTCTACCATTGGCACTAAGCTGAACTACTGTAGATGGGAAAAACGTTAGTTGGATACGGAATCAACAACGAAATCCATCACTGTTATTATTTCCCGTCCATGTGAAGTGGCAATTGCCTCATGGCATCTGCACAGTTTCAGGAAGTCAGTTGACTGTACCGCGTAAGAAAGCCGCCGGAAGGGTGGAGAGTTATCGGAGGAGATAGAATACGATTGCCAGTTAAGCTTTGTGTATTGTATGTATCAAGGGAAAGAGGGCGTTCTAATTTAGGGCCTGCCTTAGATGCGTGTTGTTTGCTTGAAGATTTATTTGGGTTAAATGATATCTTCAAAGCCACGGTGACATTCTGCATAGTTACAGATGCAAGAGGCGCTTGCTTCTTGCACGTCTTCACAGGTTTATATACAGGAGAAGGCAATTTGTTGGGGCTTCCTTCAGCTAGTATGTGTTTCCGGGAAGTAGCTTTAAATTTTGTCCGGAAGCCTCCCATGGGCTTTAGCTTCCACGAATACAACGTAACCTACGCCAGTAAATTGCCAGTGCCTTTGATTTTTCTTAGTTAGCGTATTCATTTGTTGATACGCGTATCATATTCTGTGCGTTAAAGCAACATGCGGGCTTCCACTCGACTAAAATTCGGTCCTGTCCGGACCAGGTTGCGAGGAAAACTAGTGCCGATTTTGAGCACAAAACTGATCGTTGCCTTTATTAGCTTATGCTATCTCGGTTGGGCTCTGTGAGTGACTTTTGGTGCGCCGCCGAATGAGCTACGGGATGATTTTTAAATTAACGCTGACACGGCAGGTCATTTGTGCAGCGCAGAACCCGAGGCTGTTATGCTATCCCCTTGCATGCAGGTTAGCATTCCGGTATTCACAGACATGCTTGTTGCTCATATTGCTTTCTGTAGAACCGTTTATATGTTTCCTGAACTATTCCCTGTGATTGCGGAGCTTTTGATGCAAGTTACATTGCTTACTAAACTGCTTTTTTCGGTGAGCGTTTAGTGAGACGTTGGTGCCCATCCATTGCCCTTCGCTAGCATTCACTCTTTGGCGCCGAACTGAATTGCAGCAAGTGCATATAGACGTGAACTCTATGTGGGGACCGAAAGGAAGTACCTTATTCCATCTACCGTCGGGATATCCAGAGTGGCAGTCGCCCCAGGCATCTGAACCGCACCAGCAAGTGAGTTTGTGATTCCTCGTCCGCAAGTTGTCAGACGCGCACTCGGGCACTCTGTCACAGGATAGAGAAGGTGATAAGCACCTTCTTCATTGATGGCCTACTTAAAGGGGATATATAGCAGGTACAATGCTTGAGCCGGATTTCAATGCGCTTTTCTTCTCGGAGCTTTATTTGGACTAAATGACAATCCTTCAAAAGGGTGGCATCATTTCATTTTTTGCAGAGGGCTCGACAGGAGCTGCAACAGCTCTCCTCTCGAGCCTTTCCAAAAAAGGATAATACAAGGCGAAGATGCCGACCACATCCTGCCCTTTTAATTCTGTAAGATTTACCTGCCATTTCTAAAATAACAATTTGACATCTAAATTGTGCGGTGACTTGTGATTTTCGTATAGAGTTGCTTCAGCGGGATGATGCATTTTATGACGCCCGTCCAAGCAGTTTTCCATTCGTTCGTCCAAATTTATCCTTCACAGCTAAAGGCTAAGTATTCAATTGCCTTCCTTTTTGTTGCCTTTTTTGTTCTTGCTTTGCAAAACGCGCCCAGCGGATGGGTAGCATTCCATCCAGAGAGTTCGTCCCTCCGCCATTTTCGATTGTGCTCCCTGAACGGCACAGAAACTGTTTCGGTGGGAGACACGTATGGATGTTGGAGGCTCTTTGGCAACAGTACTGCAAACGCGCATCGGATAATGGCATTCATTGTCTCAGCTCCATTGGTGATAATCAACAGCTCGTCTTGAGTACTGCACGAAAGTGGAGAAAGCATACCCCTCAATCGTAGCTTGTTTCAAGATGCTTCGACAGTCAACTTCTGCTAAATTGTTAAAATTACCTACGGTGAGCAGACTCCAGTTACAGCCCATCCGTTAGAATGGCTTGGGCAACTCAGACGGACAGCAACGTGTTTAAAGCTCAAGTACGTTTCGCAACATGAACATCTAGAATGGGAGTTATCGCTAGAGACCATGCAACGCAACCTTGACCGTTTCAACCTTGAGAGCTTCAGAAGGAAGTGCAACTGACGGTTGGTGGCGTTTGGGGCAGGCCTATATCGCCTTCAGTGCTCCTCAAGTGTTACATCGCTTGCCCTGCGTCGTTTACCGCCTTGCACTGAAGGCCTTCTGGAGTTGTGGGGTATTGCATATTGCTGCTGTTGCTGCTGCTCGTTCTTTCATGGCGCCTAACGGGCGGCTGTTACCTGGTATACAGAAAGATATGTGGGATGCGGAAGGATATGTTGCATGCAGTTCCTTCGCAGTTTTGATTTGTAGTTGTGTGCCGCCATGCTGAGCCTCTGCTAGGGATTACTGCCTTCCGGATTTGACAGCGTCAGCTGCGATGAGCAGTATATTCCTGTTGTAGAGAGTGCGCGACCCTTATAACGCCATCTGGTGACATAAAATTAAGCCCGTGATGCAGGATTGTTTGAATCTGCAATCGACAATTGGACGATTTTGTCTCCGCTTGTTTATGGTCAACAAGGACAGGCGCTTAAAAATGTCCGCAAAGGTAAGGCGACGACTATTCTATAGCTTCGTCATGTCGCTTTAGCTTCAATAAGGGGTTGCTATCCCGAATCCTGCATTCTGAGCCAAACACTGTATGCGTCCTGTTGTCACTTTTGTTAACAGGCCAGTCAAAATGACCTTTTGCATCGATTGATGTTGTGGGTGCTGGGAAAGGGCTCGCACTCATGGCTTTTGACGCCATTTATTTTGAACGGGGACCCACGTTGAGCGTATACAACACCTAAGTACATGCAAGGGCGATTGATCTTCTACATGGACCTGTATGACATGTGACACCAACTGGATAATTTGCTTCGTAGAAGGTACGCATTTGCAATGTGGCATCTACATTTTATGAACTGATCAGCTCTTAAAAAGTGCAGTGTATGTCCGTGCTTCCTGTGGGTTTGGCTTTTGTCTTTTAACGGTTTTACCCATCAGCTCGTCAGGAAAATGCACTCATTGCTCCGAATATATATGTTGTCCTTAGAAAATGTCAAATATGGTATTTCGTGTTCTGTCTCAACTAGAATATTGCCTCGTCGCACGTGCAGCCCTTCTGCTGCCAACTTACCCCATTACCGCCAAGCTGTCTCTGCATACTAGAGCCAAACTATATGAACTGACTCACGCTGCCCAGGCCGCATGCGGCTAGATAA
>NW_013568280.1:4416-12052 GCF_000499745.2 Eimeria mitis
ATACATCTGCGTGGTCTGCTCGAAAATCGCTAGGTGGTGTCTACGTCTTCTAGCGGGCTGCCCTAGGTCAAGTCCACCACGAGCAGGACGAGTCCTGGAAACCCTTATGTCCCGCAGTCCTAGCGCGTCAATGCATACGGTGGCTTGCGGCGAATGCAAGCGCGTACATAGTTTCTTTCCGGATGTATTTACTTGCATTTTGGAATGGAAACAGAGAATAGTTAGCGCTCTCGTGCGTTGAGCTGCATTCGCGACTGCGTTGCACACGTCTTGTGCAATGAATTGGCAAGGCATCTTGCACTTTAAAAGCAAACCCGCCTGCTTTTTCTGCAACCTACCTAGTTAGTCTATTCACGGCTTTCCGTAACTGAGAGCCAATACATGGCGGCTTCGGGGTGCACATTTTTCAAAAACACGCCTGGCGGCGTTCCGTCTGAAAGCTGTTGAGATTGGAATATTTGTATGTCACAGCTGGTCTCGCACTCAGGTGTATCCAATGCCGGGGCTTGCTGCATCACTGAGCATTGAACGATGATTGATGGTGAGCTTCCCGGCCAGCTAGTGCGCCAGGACTTTGATACGGAACGTATATATTTAACAACGGTGATGAGCAGAGATTAAAGTTCAGGCAACCTAGCAACAAAACGTTGTGCTATTATTTAGCTAGAAAGGATCTAACTATGCTGTGCTTACGCATAAAGCAGTCCGTGTATAATGCGCTTTCCATTCTAGCACAGAATGTCTAGCCTTAGGCCTGTCGCCAAATGATCATGCGGGTTCTGCTTGCACTTCATGTGCTTATTGCAGCTACGTATTAGACTAGAAGGCTTGCTAATGCCAGGAATGGGGGTTAAGAGTAATCGTTCGCTGCCCCCTGTTGGTTGTCTGCGTTGACTGCCCCTAGATCGTCTGCTAGCCGATGCCCCGTTTCATGTTCGAACTGCGGCGTGGTCTAGGACATAGTCCGCCTTTACAGTTCGACAGGAATGCCGCCTGGCGAAAGCGTTACACGCGGCGGCATCGCCAGCCCCTACCGGTGTGGCAGCGTTGGAGGGCGCCCTTCGGAGCCCGCGGCATGCGCACATGCTGGTAAGGCTGTCATCAGGAAAAACTACAAAGGTTATGCTGTCCACAGAAACCGGCACATTGTATTGGTGCTGCAGGTGGTGTGTTGAACGATATGACGCAACGGTTCCACTAGACTTACGTTTGGCTTCACATGCAGGGACATCGCCTTCGTTCCTCTTGCTGGTGGTGTTGAGTTGATCGCACTTTACTGGGCCTATGTCTTTTCCAGGATCGATTCTGTCTAGTCCGTGCTTGAAATCATTTTCCCTCTTATTTGTTCAGCAAACGTTGCCATGAATTGCATCAATTCTTTTCCTTTTCGTGTCGCCGAGTGTGAAGGGGATCATGACTGACGTAGTTACTGGCGCTTTTCGTCTGGTTTGCACTTTTTCGCTTTGTCGTGGAGTACGTTTGACAGCTACCGTTGCCATCGGTACGAAAGAAAACGCCAGAGCATACACTATTGCACGATTAATGCGGGAAGAAGGCTGCCGCATTCGCGTTGACTATGGCTGTGAGATGACGCTGATAATACATCAATTCGGTGCTTTGCCTTGGCAAAGCACCGAATCAATGTATTCTGGAACAACGGAAAATCGTCCCAAGCCATGCATGCCATGATTGACTTGGTTTTCGCCGTTCGTTTGAATGTTTACAGGATGCAACAGAATATAAGGAGGAATATCAACTGGGGCAGGAGCCGGTCATTAGGAGACGAAGAACCATGCGAGAGACGGTAGTGTACCTGAGTTAATAAGTCAACCCGAGCTCGGGAGCACGCAGACAGGCCTGTTGAACGACACACTGGGATGCATCTGTTTATTTGCGTTATTCAGACTTTTGCACTGCTCATAGTTGCAGATTTTACAGGATTGCACTTGGGCCTGCCTAGTAGAAAGCTACTTTGCGATCAGAAAGCAAGTTGAAATTCCACTTCCGAGCCGGCGTATTTTGGGGGACGACTCAATGCATAGGAGCAAGCAGTTGCATGCGAATGATGAGCGTTTGAGACCAATCGTACCACCGAAGTACGCCGTGGGACAGTGATTTGGCTCTGTTGCTTAGGCCTGCCTGGGGTGATCGCAGCATGATTTGCGGCTTCCGCTAATGTGTGCTGGGCTATTTTTGGAGTGCGATAATTTTGGGAGTTCTTTCCTTTTGCATCGGATTGTAACTGTTACTCAGATGCCTACCTGATAAATGACTTGCTACATCTGGTTTTTCTTCGTATTCGTCGGATGTTGATACCTTTTGACAGCTCCTCCGTGCATGTCGCCAAGCAACTGCTGGGTGCTCCCTTGCACTGTGCACTTGCTTTGTGCCTGTGAATTGATGCTTTAAGTGACCTATTTGACCAATTTTTCTGTGAATAAATGATTCTGCAGACGACGAATGTCATGGCTGATTAGTCTCAGCCATCTGCAGTCCGCTCCAGGAGAGGCAGGTACGGCAATACATATGGAACATCTGAACGCGCAGTTGAACACGCCACTTGGCGGCATTGCGCTAGTCTCACTGCGCAGATGGTGAGCGGCAGCGTGGATGCTGTGGAAGGGCTCGTTTGCTATCCGCGTGTAGAGGCACATGCATTCCGTGGAAGATCGCTTGCAATACTCGATCCATTGCCGGTGGTGATTTTGGCAGTGCGAATTGGTAGTGCCTTCAGTAGCGGCCAGGGCATATTGTTGCTGTTGTCTAAATTGAGGCAGTGTAGGAGACGTCGAAGAGTGCGTTGTCAGACTCGACTCGACGATATATCTGAAGCGAGAGCCAAGCAGAGGGAAAAAGCTTGTTCCCTTGTACGGCGCTTTTGCTCGTCAGTACGATTTCTTCGTCGAATCTCCGATGCTGCGGCTTTCTGCATGGAAATTTTGCTTCGTTACGAGACCAGAGTACTGGACACTGACTAGGAGCGCTACAAGAGTTTTTTGCAGTCATGCGATGCGTATAATGCAAGCTTGGCAAAGCCTATGCACGCCATGGGGAGCAGCCCTTCTAAGTAGGGGCATGGCAAAATTCTGGCCAGCAGATGTGATGAGTATTCCGTTAGGAGAACTGTGCCATTGTTTGCTGCCTAAGTAGGCTTTGACGCAGCTGCAAGGAGCGATCAATGCGCTTGCGCAGGGTCAAGAAGTGGGGGGATCGTCAATTCTCGGCACGCTAGCTAGCGCATCGTACGGAGAGCTAAAGCATGGGCCACTTGCTAAAAGCTTTGAAGATTTAGTTGGAGGAGTTCTCAATGATAATTCCTTATGGTGGTCGTTCCTGTTTTTTCTTGCTTCCGAAGAGTTTAGAGGCAGATTGCCCTTCTCGGTAGACAGCTGCATCATTCGTAGAGCTAAAGCATCGTATATTATGCCAATTGAGGCTTTTTTTAGTTCCGCGGCCACCATGGCCGCACGTCAGAAGGTGAACCTCGCGGGGGATGCATTCTACGCGCATGGATATAGCGCGCTAGTTGTTCCCACACTCAAACAAGCTTCTCACATTCTCAGACCATATGTAACGGTTGTCGTATCGGCGAGCTGCAGGCTCACCTGCTAAAACCTATGAAAATTTAGTTGCAGGAATTCTCAGTGCTAATCGGTCCTGTTTATTCTTGCATCCGAAGAGAATAGAGGCGGAGTGTCCTCCTTTCGTAGCCTTTAATTCCCGACAACAATGTGATAGCCTTCTACGGTTGAGGAGCTGCAACGGTGCTTTTTGATGAGAGCAGCGCCACCAGGAGGTACATCCAGTATCTGTACCTACTGGAAAGCGAGCGTTTAATGGCTGTGTTCGTTTACTGGTGTTGTCACAGTTAAGAGCACACATAATTAGTTCTTTAGGGCATTCCACGTCTCGCTGTTGCTTTTCCTCAGCTTGAGTTCTACCACACTGGAATACGCCAGTCTGCTCATGCAATACGTGTTCTGCCCGGAGCCTATGCACATCCAATAAAATGAAGACTGAGGGATAGCCCGTATCGTAAAACCAAACGTGGTGGTAGGCCTGTACGAATTTCCTGCGCTTTAACTATTTTTGTTACCGTCGATATCTCTTCACCGCAGAACGGATATATCGGAGCGGCATAATATGTGAAGGCAGATGAATTTTGTCGTTGCCATTCTGCAGGTCAAGTGGTAGGGTTGACACGTTGACACTTGTGCAGGTATGAGTTGGTGTTTTGGAACTGTGTGTCGAAGGCTCGTATCAAACTGTCCAGCAGAGACCATCCTCTGCCGGCCGTAAGAATGTTGGTGCCGAATGTGCCTGTTGGGGACTGTCCTCAAACCATATTTTGCATCCGGTTTCTGTCGCTATACACAAGATATTCCGGTGTATGACGCCCCACGTAGCTCGTATGTTGTGTCATATACTCTGCATCGTCTTGTAGCAGCATCTAGTGCAGATCCGCCCAAAGGAAGAGGTGGAGTGCGGTTACCTTGACGATGATTCATCCGAATTGTGAGGGATGAGCACACAGCGGCACTGCCATCCGCTTGTTCCTTGTCTCACAGAATGCAGGAAGCATCGGGCGTGCATTTACACAAATGCGTGGTTGCAGCTTTCTTAATTCTGGAGCCCCGCGAGTGGTCAGGACGTCGCGACGACACTTGCTTTTTGTGCAGAACATGTACCTACGGCGTGTATAAGGCATCAACATTGAATTCGGGCATATTCCTGGATATCATATTTTACCGTATGCAGCGTATCCTTGTTGGGTTGCGTTGCCGCTTCAGAATGTATGGTGGCTTTAGGGGCAGGGTAGTCATAGATTCTCGAGGCGTCGAGAAGGCAAAAGGTATGTGGCACAGAGTGACTCGGTTACTAGTATTTTTGACGCGTACACCAACGCTCAAAAAGTGGGTCAGGGGATTATGTAAGGGCTGTACGCCGATTATTTCTGTGCCGTGCACATGGTACTCATGTTGCTGGCGGGTCGCGTCGCAGCACGCATATGTATTCAGCTTCAAATGGTGGTCTGACCCCAGCCAATTGCATGTTGCACTTGCGATTCTTTTTCGTGTATGTTGCTCCAAGGCACGCTGAATTTATTCCATTTCCGGAAATGCGGTCTAGCTCTTTGTAGTATCAGCCGCAGTTGCCGGAATGTTTGTCTACTCGTATATGATTGGTTTTATCTGAGATATGGGCTTCTGATGAACCTTAACTACGCACTGCACCTGGGTAGGATGCAACAGGGCGCAGGGCAACGAGGCAAACAAAGAACACTTGTCAGGCAAAATAGCTGACGGAGGAACAATTGTTCTATTTGTGTGACAGGGAAGTCGCGATTGCCCTTGTTGCGGCATCACTTCTGTGAGAGTTCTGCAGACCTGTCGAATATGCTTAATTGCATTCCATTGAATTTACTAGCGGCGGAGTACCTCTGAATTGCTTCACTTACCCAGTGGTGAGGCGGAATATGATTCAGTTTATTGCTATAAGGAGTTGCGGCAGCCGGACGCATCTGGCTCGTATCAGGATGTGCGTATTTTGCCGTAAACCAATGAATACAGGAGAAGAGGAGAGCGGCGTTATATGCACCGAGGGTGTTGCCACCCGAACGGTATGTTATTCTGAACCAAAATTTGTGGCGGGTTCACTTGCCACATGCAGACGTGAAACGCAACAATAGTCGTTGCATCTACAACGGCTTTGACCTGCTGACGGAACGAAGATGTGGCAAAAACTCCATTTGTGTGGCACCTGGAGACGTTTGCTTGCTCATGCAAAAACGCCATTTCACTAGCTTTCCGCGTCGCTATCATCCTCCCAGAGAACAGAAAGCAAGTACAGCTTCTTTTGTATTCTCAGCTCGGCAATCACTTCCAGAAACGCTTTTACGGAGGAAAGCTTGATAAAGTTTACCAGCTCACTCGCGTGATCCACTACGTCGAAGCGGTACATCCACTGAAAGTGACGCATTCGCCAGCTACTCGGCGTTGATTTGGCGTCTGCTCCGCAGTATTTGTGCGAATGCGCGTCGTTGCCTACCTGCACAGCAGTTCCTCTCCGGGTTAGCACGGGTAGGGTCCTGCAGTCAAAACACGCGTTGCAGAGGAACATTTGAACAACGATACATTTATGTGCGAGCGCGCACTTTTTACACGTGGACTGTATAATGCGTGGCAGAAAACGACTCATCCACAGCTGGTACGTTGTGTCCTTGTGAATTCGTGATGGCATTTACGGCTGTGGCGGAGAGAGCCGTTGGCTTCGAAGAGTCGCCGTGGGAGGGCGACGCATTTTAATGCCAATTCGTACGCACAACGTATTTTCACATCACCAGCAGTTGTATGTGCCATTTCCTGCTTCGTGTATCCAATTATCATCTCAGGTTTTGTCGCCATGCAATTGGACATATTCGTTGAGATGCTTAACCCATACGGAAATTTGGAACTGTGCATGTGTCAGCGTAGTGGCGCTGTGGAGACGCCTCGCCAATGGTGCGGTGTCTTGCGTGTGAGAGCCAGTTCTGCGATGGTTTTTGAGCGGTTGCAGCCATACTGGTGCGCCGTGCGCAGGGTTCTTCCTGCTCGTGGCGGTTGTTGGTAGTCTTCAACGTTGTTGAGTGCTCCACGGATTCAGCGATTGTCTCCTGATTGCCAATTCGTATGTTTTGTAGCACGTGAGTGCACCCAAATGGACAATGCCGCACTCTCCTGTCCTCACGCCGCTGCGGGGTTCACGATTCACTTGTTCTAGAGTTTGCGGGTGCACGCAGGTAGTGGAAGCCTTGCCCCTGTGTCGCACACTTCTCGAGCCTCCAGGCCCATGGGACCTTGCGCATTGCTCAGCTGCATTCGTTGGCTCCCTATATCTTTTTTGTGCTCGTGGACGTTGGCACCAAGGTATTTGCTATTTTTGTTTGCTGTGTTATATCAGCTTGTGTAGCATGTGGAAGGAAGGCTCTACGGCAACACAACGCTGGATTGCCCACGCTAGGGCATAGTGTTTAACCCCGCACATCTGCACATCATTTATACAACGTCTTTGCGGGCGTAACAAGCATGAAACACCGCCTCCACGCACGGGGACAGCATTGTTTCAGGAGGTGCGTCCTTGCCCTGCGAGAGTGTCCCTATGGGTGCTGATGGCATGGCACAAATACTGGTAAGAACGATAGACAAAATGCATTGACTGTTCAAGACCTATTTTGTGTCTGGTAGACACGCACTGCGGCACAGTCTTACAAAGCTGTTTTCGCCTCAGTGCTATACAGGTCTTTCGAATCGGGTTGCTTGTAGCTGTGCATCTGCGGGCTTTTGAATATGTTGAGGCGTCGACGCGCACGCACCAGATGCGACAGAAGCACTGTCTCGAGTTGTGCTACTTTTGGCTGCGTTTAACTTGTGTTGGTTCATCTGCGTGTTGAAAGGAAAACGCAGGCGAACCCCACTTGGCGCTTGCTGCATGGCAGCATGGAACTGACGGGCCACATGATGGGCCTTGGGATGGAGAAAGGCGTTTTGCACGTTTGAGTCTGTGTCTTTATTGTGTTCGCCCCACAAGGTTCTGTGGCTACGGGGCGTATGGAGTGCGAGGGGAGGTTCCGAGCGTGTGTGTGCCATCATTGCCCGTA
>NW_013568281.1:0-473 GCF_000499745.2 Eimeria mitis
ACCAGCCTGCAGCTTCTGCTGCTAGCTGCAGCGCACACTTGCGCTGCTGCTGCTGCTGCTGCTGCTGATATGGAGGATGCAGGTGCTGCTGCGGGTAGCCATAACCATAGACCGGCTGCTGCTGTGTTTCATAGTAGTAGTAATCACCGGGGTGTACATACACCACATCGGGGGGTTGAGTGTATCCTTGAGTCCAGAAATACATTTTCAATGGAAAAAGGAAAAAAAATGAAAGAAAAAGATGTATATACACCCCAGGTAGCTGCGCATACACCCCAAGTGTTGAGCTGCCAATACACCCCAGCGACGCGCGCAGGCCGGTATGCAGATTTCTTTATCTGTGAAAGAAATTAAAATTCAAGCCGCTTGTTTTAATAATTAAATTAAATATATATTTTTAATTAAAAAAAAGAGAAAAATTAATGTATCTACAGAAGCATCGACGCCTGTGGTGGCTGCTGAGACGGAGGGGA
>NW_013568281.1:573-960 GCF_000499745.2 Eimeria mitis
AAAAAAAAAGAGAAAAATTAATGTATCTACAGAAGCATCGACGCCTGTTGTGGCTGCTGAGACGGAGGGGAACCAAGGAAAAAAAAAAAAGGGAGAAATACAAATATATTGCAACATGAATAAAATAAAAAAGAAAATATTAAAACTTTGAAAAAAATTCACAAAAAAAGAAACAAAACAAACGCGCAACACCTCAGTGTTCTATATATACCTTTATATATATATATATATAAACACAGCCGTGGCTAGTAGTTTTATATAGTAGTAAGAGAGAGAGAAAAAAAGAACAGAAAAACACAATTAAACCCTTTTTTGACTTTCTTTTTGAATTTAAAATACAAAAATAAACTTTTTTTGCTTTTTTTTTGTTAAATTTAAAATAAATTC
>NW_013568282.1:0-530 GCF_000499745.2 Eimeria mitis
CAGCAGCAGCAGCAGCAGCAGCGGCAGCAGCAGCGGCAGCAGGGGAAGAACAGCAGCAGTTGCTGCAGCAGGAGCAGCAGCAACAGCTGCTGCAGCGGTAACGACACAAGCTGCTGCAGCAGAAGCAGAAAATGCAGCAGTTGCTGCAGCAGAAATAACAAAAACTGCTGCTGCTGCTGCTGCTGCTGCTGCTGTTGCTGCTGCTGCTGCTGCAGCAGCAGCAGCAGCTCGCTGCGCCAGGGCCTCTCTATACACAAAGAGAGACATAAACAACGTCATCACAATAAAGTAAATGCATGCATGCATGCATATATATATGCATGCATGCATGCATGGATATTAACTGTATGCTGCATGCATGCACGCGTACATTGTGACAGAGTGATACATACATGCATGCATGCATGCATGCATGCACGCATGCACGCATGCATGCACGCATGCATGCATGCATGCATGTATGCATGCGGGGCTGTATGCTGCATGCATGCATGTCTACTTGTTGACAGAAGGATATATGCATACATTTG
>NW_013568282.1:630-960 GCF_000499745.2 Eimeria mitis
GGGGCTGTATGCTGCATGCATGCATGTCTACTTGTTGACAGAAGGATATATGCATACATTTGACACAATACTGCATGCATAGATGTCAAGTGCATGCATGCATGCATGCATGCATGCATGCATGTTGAGTGCGCGCTGCCTGCCGGCATGCATGCATGCATGCATGCATGCATTCTTGCATGCATGCATGCATGCATGCATATTGAGTGGAGTGCTTGGTGGCTGCATGCCTGCATGCATGCATGTAGTTTCTGTCGCCTCCGAGGTCTTTTTGTAATATATATATATATATATATATATATATATATATATATATATATATATATATAT
>NW_013568283.1:0-130 GCF_000499745.2 Eimeria mitis
CCAGCACCAGCAGCAGCAGCAGCAGCTGCACGCATGGGCACTACAGACTGCAGGCATTGATTTTTTTTTTGGCTGCTGCTGCTGTAGGTGCTGCTGCTGCAGCGAGAGCGGGGAGAGAGAGGCTGTGATT
>NW_013568283.1:390-618 GCF_000499745.2 Eimeria mitis
AGCAGCAGCAGCAGCAGCAACTGGTTCCCGCTGCCGCAGCAGTATGAATGGCTCAGACCACTGCTGCAGCGTAAGCTGCCTACAAACGCGAAGGTAGGCAGTGACTGGGGTTGCTGCTGATACCACCTGCTGCTGCTGCTGCTGCTGCTGCTGCTGCTGCAGCAGCTGCTGCTGCTGCTGTAGGTGCTGCTGCTGCAGCGAGAGCGGGGAGAGAGAGGCTGTGATTAG
>NW_013568283.1:718-1139 GCF_000499745.2 Eimeria mitis
AGAGCGGGGAGAGAGAGGCTGTGATTAGTTTAACTCCGATAGAGACTCTAAACTAAGCTGCGCATACACCTCAGAAGCTGCATATACACCCCATGGCCCCGTCGATAGAGTGTCTCTTCTTTCTGTCTCCTGTCTCCTTTGTCTCCTTTCTCTCTTTTTTCTCTCTTTGTTCTGTCTCCTTTGTCTCCTTTGTCTGTCTCTTGTCTCTGTTTCTTTTGTCTCCTTTTTCTGTCTCCTTTGTCTCTTCTTTCTGTCTCCTGTCTCTCTCTCTGTACACTTGAGAGAGGAGAGGAGACATCTATGCGGGGGAGCCAGGTGTCTCCTCCAGCTCTAACATATATGTATATATACATATATATATATATATATATATATTATATATATATATTTTATATATATATATAATATATATATATTATAT
>NW_013568284.1:0-218 GCF_000499745.2 Eimeria mitis
TCTTCTAAGGGCTGCACCGGCTGCTGCTGCTGCTCACGTGAAGGAGCAGCAGCAGCAGCAGCAGCAGGAGATGCAGCAGCAGCAGCCAGCTGAACCAGCTGCGACAATCCCGATGCCTTGTTGTAGACTCGCCGAATAAACCACATCATGTCTTGCTGCTGCTGCTGCTGCTGCTGTTGCTGCTGCTGCTGCTGCTGCTGCTGCTGCTGCTGCTGCTG
>NW_013568284.1:388-869 GCF_000499745.2 Eimeria mitis
GTCCAGCAGCCACTCTGCAGGCGGCAGCTGCCACAGGCTGCTGCTGCAGCTGTGCAGCAGCCCTGCTGCTGCTGCTGCTCCTGTCTTGAATGCTTCCGCAGACACAGCAGCATCAGCAGCAACACGAGCAACAGGGCCTGCAGCAGCAGCAGCAACTAGCTGCTGAAGGCAATCGTCTGAGCCCAGTTGTTGCTGCTGCTGCAGCAGCAGCAACTGTTGCTGTTGCTGCTGCTGCTGCTGCGGCTGCACTTCTGCTGCAAGGCGATCGCTCAGGGACTTCCTTGCGCGTGCTGCAGCAGCAGCAGCAGCAGCAGCAAGCGCCTGCTCCCACATCCTAGCCCAGCCTGACAGCAGCAGCTGCTGCTGCTGCAGCAGCATAGGCCGCTGCCGCAGCAGCAGCAGCAGCTGCTCACCCTGCTGCAGCAACTCCCAAGGGTCTAAGGTGAGACACTGCAGCAGCCCCCGCGTAAGCGGCAGCGCT
>NW_013568285.1:0-271 GCF_000499745.2 Eimeria mitis
TCTCACGCGAGTGCTGCCGTTGATCTTCTTCGCCGGCGACATCAACCACTCAAAAAGGACTGTGTACGTTGAGCTATTTCCAGACGCGAAACTCAGCCCCCTACGTCAAGCAACAGCAGGTTTAGACTACACATGGATGGGCAACGCCAGTCATACCTACGGTCTTGAATATTTCTATGCATATCAACAGCCACAGCAGAAGTTTCTTGCTGGCCTACCTGAGATCTCGCACGAGGCCAATCAGGGGGTCCCGACAGAGCGGATTGCGAAT
>NW_013568285.1:451-869 GCF_000499745.2 Eimeria mitis
CAATGGAGGCCTGCCCTTCAATACTATACGACAGATCGGCGCATGCAAATCCCGCTACAAGCATGCAAACAGATGTAAATTCGCAGCCTTTTGCATCTTTTTATAGGGGTGGACCAAGTGCCTAGGTTGAACGGCTACCGTGAAACGAACAATAGTCGCTCAACGAATCAGCAACTGCGTGGTAGCATGAAAGATAAACAATACACGAGCTTTACTTGGAGTAGCGAAGAGAGCCAACAATCAACACGACGCACCTGCGCATAGAAAGGAACTTGAACTCGGCACTGCAGTGATTCGTCAGGAAATAGCCGCCAGTGGGTGTTTCCAGCAGCAACCGGCCCGTGACAATGAGCTCTGGAGCCCGGGAGATCCAGTGGACGATGTGGACCCCGGCCACAAACTCAAAAAGAAGATCCAT
>NW_013568286.1:0-688 GCF_000499745.2 Eimeria mitis
GGGGGGGGGGGGGGGGCCCTGCTGCAGCAGCTGCAGCAGCTCAGACTAGGGGGCAACCCCTGGGGCCCCCATGCCCTAGAAGGGAGGCTCAAGACCCTGGGGGCCCCCCTGAAGGAGCTGTCGCTGCATGCAGCAGCAGGCCTGGGGCCCCCCCCGCTGCAGGGGGGGGGGCCCCCTACCCTGCATGCGCTTTGGTTGGGGGCCTCTGATGTTTCTGTTAGGGTACTGAAACGTTTGCTGCAGCAGCAAGCAGCAAGGGGGCCCCTCCTGCTGCACCTGGACCTCTCCTGCTGCAGCGGGGCCCTCACCGAAGATGATGTTGCTGTGCTGCTTGAGGCCCTATACGGTAGAACCAGCAGCAGCAGCAGCAGCAGCAGCAGCAGCAGCAGCAGCAGCAGCAGGCGCAGCACGAAGAGCAGCGGGGCGCAGGGGGCAGGAGAGGGGAGAAGACAGGGAGGGGAGGGGGCCCCCAGGGGGGCCCCCTCGGGGGCCCCCATGGGGGCCCCCCTTCGTAGTCTTAACCTAGCTGAGAACAACCTGGGGGCCCCCGTGGTGCAGTGTATAGGGGGGGCCCTGGGGGCCCCCGGGTGTATGCTCAGGTCCCTAGATATAAGCGGCAACCCCTGCGGTGTACATACAGCTGAGGGAGAGGGGGGCCCCTCTCCCCTTGAGCCTCTTCTTATTGCCT
>NW_013568286.1:788-959 GCF_000499745.2 Eimeria mitis
CTGCAGTGTATAGGGGGGGCCCTGGGGGCCCCCGGGTGTATGCTCAGGTCCCTAGATATAAGCGGAAACCCCTGCGGTGTACATACAGCTGAGGGAGAGGGGGGCCCCTCTCCCCTTGAGCCTCTTCTTATTGCCTTGCAGGTAAACCCTAAACCCTAAACCCTAAACCCT
>NW_013568287.1:0-506 GCF_000499745.2 Eimeria mitis
CGCTCAACTCAATGTCACCCAACCAAGATTCCGAACTACACACTTCCTGAACACGCGGAATGCGCAGCAAAATTCAAATCGGACAGTCTCACCTCCGCACCTCGCCACGTGAAACACTCACATCGAGATTCTACTCCCACGCCAAGCAGTACATGCCCAACCGTCTCAACCGGCCTTGCAATTCATTTCACTCGCCTCTAGCAAGCGTACTGCCTGAACAGCAACTCTCCTCATCGCCAGTCATTCCCGGTTCTCTAGCCCCTACTGCAAAACAGGCTTCGGTTCCTCAACGAAACAAAACCCCTTCCTCCCCATGCTCCACAAGACTAATCATATTCCAATGCCTGTTGAAGAAAGCAAGAGGCCTCCAGTTCCCGTGCAACCCTGCCGCATTGAATATACCCAACATCAGCCGCAACCCTCAATGCATGAAACTGCCCCACCTCCCAAGATTCCGCTCAGTTCAATGTCAACATCCCAAGCTTCCGAAATACCCACTCTCTGAA
>NW_013568287.1:787-958 GCF_000499745.2 Eimeria mitis
GACTCTACTCGCACGCCTAGCAGTCAAGGGTCAGCCTTCTCAACCAACCATGCAGTTCATTCCATTCGAGTCTATAAAACGTGACGCCTAAACAGCAACTTGCCCCACCGCTTGCCAGTCCCACCTCTCCAGCCCCTACTGCAAAACGGGCTTCGGTTCCTCAATGAAACA
>NW_013568288.1:0-563 GCF_000499745.2 Eimeria mitis
TACGATGCAAATGTGTTTGGCGGCCTCAGTTCACCATGTCATTATACTGGGCGAAATGCCGCTGCGCAAGTGGGTAAACGTGGCGACTCAGAAGTACATTGTCTTTAGTAAACGCGAATATAATGCAGGTAACTGCGGCTTCACGCTCCACCACACCTTGTAAACACCTGCAAACATTTCTGAAACATCCAAAAGACGTCAAAGACCCCGACAGCTATGTGGAACCCATCTATAAGTGAGGCTCAACCGTTACACTACCAACTTCCCAGTCCCTAAATTAAAACGGTCTTGCTGTCGGTGTTTCGGCCCAACTGGCGTTTATTGTTGGCTTCTCTGCCCTGCGCCATCTTGCGCCTTAGCAAGGATAGTTTTTCTGCTTGGTTGTTCGAAAACGGATCGAAAAGATAGAATCTATCCTAGGCGCATAATCAAGGGCTACGGAAATTACGACGGAAACTACACGGAGCTAGCAGACGTTCCCTAAAGAAAAACAGCAAGTGAGTATGCTGGAGAGCATCATGAACCAAAGGAAAGTGCAAATGCAGCATGCCGCTGGCAGACGT
>NW_013568288.1:663-5117 GCF_000499745.2 Eimeria mitis
CCAACGTATGGCCCTGATATCCTACCCTAACCCAATCAATGAGTTTTGCAGCTATAGCCGCAACCACAAAGGATATAAACGTTACGCGATCTGAGGACGTGTGCCAGCGCGCAGTGATGCGCACGTAAGTTTCTAATCTGGCGTTGCATGTCCACTGTGCAAATTGAAGGTGAATCCCGATACTGTCGTGTTCGCCTTCTAGAGAGGGTTTTTACTCTGAAAAAAACAAGCACAAATGGCGCAGACGTGTGCTTACACTAAAAGGATCGAGCTTAGCAATGCCCGCTGCCGACATGCTGCACATCTCTTCTCGGGCTGCGGCTGTCTTTAAAAAGTACTGCCGCAAAGCCATCACATTCTTGTCGAAGGTGAAATGCTACGAGAGGACACTCGACCTCAACACTCTTCAAACGCAACATTAAACGCACACGAACACCTGGCTCTTCAGGTAATTTGCTCGCGTGTCAGAAGTGTCCTTTGGGAACAACCAGCATTCTACATTGATGTAAGTAGAATACATTCACCGCGAGACCCACTGAAGACACTGCAGTCATGGAGCAAGCAACCGAGTATAAAGCTGTCAAAAAATCCGCACCAAATACAATTCTTTAGCTCTTCGGAGGATGCAGCCGCCTAGCGAGAATTCATGGTTCTTCCACTCCAGCATTCTCCGGCCACACATCAAACATCTTCTCCAACCGTATCATGCATTACTTAGGCACAACACACCGGCACGTTTCCCCAACTTTTGCCGTATATGTTGCCCACAATACTGCCAAGCGGCTATTGAGGCGTACCACTCTCCACGGCGTGCGTGGTTTTTGCTTGTCATGCATGTTATGTGTCATTTGATTACAGCAAAGTCCACAGTCAAGGCCTAGCACTCTGCCCGCTTCAGAAGATACGCCTTCCATGCAGGTGTGAGCAGAGCCAAAGGTTCGAATGAAACATCATGTTGACGAGCAACCGCGGCGGAGAAGGTGGGTAGATCCTTCCCCCGGTTTGGCTAGCGCTTCAGATGTACTGTCGAGTCGAACCTGAGAGTGCGCTGTTTGCCTGTGCCTAAACTAACCCAACTGGGGTGCTGTTCAGCAATGTAATCTGGAGTACGAGGCCATTTCCACAGCATCGGCACTGCCACTCACTGCCTGCAGCATAAGACCACCAAAATGATGCGCATCGTGACGTGTTCAACCGCACATTAAGATGTTCCAGCGTATTTCCTGGCTCTTCTGAAGTGGAATGCAAGACCTCAGGACAAATCCGCCGAGAAACGAGTCGACCGCGTAACCACTGTTACCGCGACCAACAGGGGCTCCTTCTGCAGTCTGGATCAAGGGAATACTGAACAGCATCGAATACTTGCAGCTACAGCGAGAAAGACAGCTACTCCGAGTAGAAACGGACTGCAAGCAAGATTCGCCCGCCCCGTTCCAGGCATGGATCTAACCACTCGTATTTGCCATAGCGCGTACGCTAGTAGAGAATCTGCACCACAGCTTCGTCACCGTGGCGTAACTACCGGCTCGATTGCACCAGGTCCCACTCAAAAATGATATTCGCAAAGCAGTGAAGTTTGAACTTGCCTTCTGATCCGCAAGTAGTCTCCAGTATATAGCAGGCGAACTGAAGCGTAGCGTTGTACCACGCTGAAGTGCCGTATTGAATAGCAAACGGTTATGAACATTGCACACTCATGCAGGCGCTTGGATTAGTCTGTGTCTAAGCGCAGCAAGTATCCAAGGATCTGTAGCGCGAACTACATGCGGGGGGGGTCTCTCAGCGGACTGTGCTTATCTATGATATCCTGGAAAGCAAAAAGTAACTCGCAGGGAACAATGGCGCCTGCAACTGTTATCAATTCCTGTTGGCAAGTATTGGCAAGTCTAGTACAGCAGTTCCAAGCGCTCTTATCCTGTTTCAAGAAAAGCAGCTACATGGCCGATCGTTGCACAGGCAATTGTTGCAGTTGCCTGCTTGTTGCAACGCGTTTGGCGGAGATGATGTTGAAGCCCGACAAGTGCACACCGTGCCTTAGTCAGATGAACCACTCGCCCTCACATCTTCGTAGAAAAATCCTGGACACAATACTCTCAACGCTGCAACGTACTTGGCACTCATGCGCACAATGCTACGTCTTTCCTTTCATCCCTGGCAGAGATGATTGCATGTTTTTCGTAATAGACAATATGCTTCGTGCTGTTACGCAACCAAGAGCAACAACCTCCCTTCTCCACAGCTTTTAATAGAGTACTACTGTTCCGTCACCGACGTTGCATCGTGGTTCATCATGACATTTTCTCCCCACTGCCAAGGGACCTGAGTGGTACAACAGTCAACAACTCAAAGTAGCTGGGTGATCATGCACGCCCCATACAGCATATCTTGCTAAGTCATAAACAACGCGGGTGGCTTCTGCAGCGACTGGCTAGAAACAAATCACTAGGACCCGATGCACCAAACAAACTATACAATGCATGGGATTCGAATCCCGCATATGTGCCCAACATTCTGCTCTCCCCGATTCGATAATCGTCTGTGTATTAAACCCAGGACGCCCTCTACAACGAGCAACAGTTGTACTCAGCTGCCTCATAATTGTAGGTCAGACAGTGTGCCCGGTAGCCAAAAGCTGTTTACAGCATTCTCAAACCAAAACAGAGGAAGATTAAGGGGCACGGACAATCGATAACCACCGTGCTTGTGTTGCATGAGCATCTGAATCGTTCAAAACCGTCGAGCTAAGTCCACTTGCACGATTTTTCTCCCGGAAATATTAGGTCATATGTCATCCAGAGCTTGAATATCTTGTCCTCCCGAAGTACGTGGGGCAATTTCCACTGGTTCATGGGCTGGTCCTGAAAAATGAAATTCCTTCGATTTACTGCATGGCGTGCCCTGCATGCAAAAATGCGGCTTGGTCTCTAGGAAATGAACATCCCACTTGGGATGCTAAAGTCACCACCAGTAACGAACTGGCAAGCATGGAGTCCATATCTGCCCTCGGCGCTCCGCGTAGAGCAGTATCAACAAGAGGTATCCACTGTTCAGCGCACTGGCTGCAGCGGGCCAGCAATGATATTCCCCGACCAAACAACGCCAATTGCTTGCTCCTCCTATTTAAGGAGAGCATTTGTCCAAGCAACCTCACCAGATCGTGTAAAGCCACCCAAAATCTCTATTTTCCTGTGCACCCGAAAGTGCATGTCTGCACAATGAAAATGGAAAACTGTAATCGAAGGGCCCAAATATGGGCGAAGTAGGCCTAGAAAAAGACAGCTCGAAGCAAGGCTGAACGATACAGTGATCACGGCCGGCCAGGTTTCGTCTCGCAGCGCTTCAAAGCAGATTCGTCCGTTAGTTACTGAGCAGCAATTGTCAACCAAACCAGCAAATATCCTGACGGATGAAAACCATACTCCGCTCGCTCACGCATACTTAACAAACAGAGAAGCAACCCTTTCCCCGCCATATTGCGTACGTTGGTAGCGAATGCACACCACTGTCTCGTCAGCGTGGCGTAACTACCGGCTCGTTTGCAACATGTCCCACTCAAAAATATGATTCCTGAAGCAGTGACGTTTCAACTTGCTTTCTGATTTTCAAGTAATCTTTCAGTTAGCAGTGAGCGCACTGGCATGTAGTGCTATTGATGAGTGGCCACGAAGAATCATGCAAGCGCTTTGACTACGTTGCGTTTTACCTGGGCGTTAATGGTGGGTCAGTATAACGAGCAACATCCGGCTGGAAGTTTTGAGGGAAGTATGCTTGCCTATGAGATATAGAAATACTAGAGAAAAATCGGTTGCACCTAGCACATGCACCTGTAAGCAAGTGCATTACAAATGCTCTCAAGTCGCGGGCTTTTACAGCCGATCATCGCGCATGTAGATCAGGACTTCGTCTGCGTTTTAGCACTTGGAGGAAGCGTGACTAGAGGTCAAATTAAACTCGAGAGTGCACACAATAACTTTATTCGTCCCGCAAGACCCACTCACGACTACAAACCACGTTCGTGAGCCGGATTCACTAGGCCCATCTCTGCGGAGGCTTCCGCATGACCTCAAGCGTGTTTACCAGCACATCAGCTGTGGAACCTTCTCCCCTGTTGTGTATCTTCTCCAATGGCGAGCATATTCACACGCAGATAACTTGCCAGGAGCATGGAGTGTTTATATTCACTGCAAGGAATCCAACTGAGCTGGCAATTCAAGCGCCAATCCGGAGTTTCGAGTTCAAGAATATCATGCAAGTCAGTCGTTCATAACTTTCCACTTGCACGCAAACGCTCGAAAACGATGAGGGGCCACCTACTAGCTGCGTCGCGATAGAGCAAAATTGAGTGACGGAGCCACTGCCTCAACGAAAAATCTAAACGCAGGTCCATTTTGCAGATGGCTGCCGAACCCAGCCACAGGTACTGCGTTCAGCTCCCTGACTCACGCTCTGCACAG
>NW_013568288.1:5217-12133 GCF_000499745.2 Eimeria mitis
CCGACGGGCCTCTACTGGGCCCGTTTACTGAAAACAGCTCAACGATTGGACTAGAGTTTCGAGCCCCAAGAATCCATATATGCTTCATGGAAACCACAGGTGTTCCCGCGGTTAGGTGGAATGATACGAACTTCGTCCAGCCGATGCGAAGCTGGACTACAAAATTGGAAAGGCCGGATAGAAGCACGGAGAAGCTGATAGAGCGAGCTAATGACTTCAGCCGTTTTTCGAGGGCGAATAATGCCCCAGAAATACCAACAAAAGCACATAAAATGTTCAGTTTGTACAAGATGACGCTCAGGTAGTAAAACCTGTATTGCACGTGGAATCCGCCACTACCAGTCTGCAATGTTGACAACCCAGGGGCCAAACAAAGACGCAGGCACGCGTTTAAGGACAAAATCTCTGTTCTCGGCTACGCCGAGAAATAAAATGCCACTTCGAACCCATTGCCTGAGGCGTCGTGTTTAGGTTAATGTCTAATCCAACATGTTGGAGCCCCCGAAGAAACCGATGGTTCGATCTTGCCGACGGCTGCCTGCAGTTTAAAGTGTGGTATGCTGTTTTAAACGGACGACGCCAGTCAAAAGGGAGCACAAATTATCTTCTATAACCTCTGTCACAAAGATCGTGTGCGCATGTTCCGTTGGCGCACATTCTGAGATCGCGTATTCCTCGTGAACTATTAAAATTTTGGCTTGCGTATTCAGAATTACTACCCAGCATGAAAACAACTGAACTGCTGCATCGATGAGGCTAGGTGAAAGTGCTGTCCAAATTGCGTAGCATGGCGCACCGCGTTCAGTTACGAAATTTGCCATCGGAATATTCACCTTTGCTTCCCGCGCCCTATATGGGAAATTTCAACTGAGCCTGAAAGCTAGTAGCTCTCGATGAACAAAACATTCTGCTCCAGAAGCCAAGAATGACCACAGCGAAAGCTAAAAGGCACTGGTTATCTAGACTACACTGGTTTGCTTCCTGAAGGCACCGCAGCATCAGGGCAGTTGCCAGCTACAAGAAAAAGGCCCGTACAACACAAAGCGACGCTCAGCAAAACCGGAAAAACTTTTATAATATATTCATGTTCCGTCAACCTACAAACTGTAGTCGATCACGCAAAAACTGTATAGCAGTTCGGTTTGCTCACAAGCTACAAGGCTAGTTTCTTTCTTCTGAAGTAGATAACCGCCTATCGGCGCCAGAGGGCAGAGAAATCAGATTTTGCCAGTTAAGCCCCCAGAAAAGCGAAAACTCAAACTCCATAATATGTTCTCGCCTCAGTTATGTTGGTGAGTATATACATCCTTCATCAATATTCAAGTGGCGGGTATACATGCTTGCTCTTTCAATCCCAAGCAGGCATAAAACGTAGAAACATAACCTCTATTTTCTTTCAAGTAGTCAAAAATGCTACTTTGTACTCTGTCAGTGCCTAACTATGAGTGCGAGCCACAAAACACATAGCGGTGTGATTTTATAGCTTCACACCCCCTTCCACCGGTCAGCCATATGAACGCGCCGAAAACTAGCACAACGCCGAAGTAGCAAGGTAAACACAAACAGTCACAATCGGTGCAAATGTACCGATTGTGCACGTCATGCCTCTGCTGCAGTGAAGGCGTGACGACCGAAAAACCTGAATAAATAGCAAGTAAGTGGTGAATGCAACATGCCAGACATAAAGGAGTGTGCGGTGGCACACGCTTGATACGAGTCAAAGGACGTGCAAAGAAGTAATGGGCAGTACCTGTCACCCCTGTCAAGGCACCAACCACGTAGAGATCTGCTGTGTAGGATAGGATACTGCTGCTGCCAGCACACACTCTTCTACAGGATATCCTGCGTTATCTAGCTTCGACCACAGTCATAACTGCTATATTTCCAGCATTCTTGGTATGGCCTTGTACAGGCCAGCATACTTGTCTACCTGCTTGTTTAACGTGAAAATGACACACATAGGACTGTCAGGCATTTCTTGCCTAGGCATTTGGCAGACGTTGCCTCATCAGCCAGGCTTCTGCATGTGCAACTGAAAAATGCCTAGCACCTTAATTCTCACCGAGCAGTTCTTGTTTAGACTTCTCCCGTTTGAAAGCATATCCTCCGTACTACAGAACATCCACTACCCCTACCGATAGCTTCCGTCTAATGCCCTAGTTAAGCCACAACAGACTTTCTGTGCAGAACTTCATCTCACACTAAGCAAAAGGAACTGTGAACAGGTCCCCCGTGCAGCCCACAAATTAGACACGTAGTGGTAGATATCTGATAGTGATATTAGAGCTGCACTGCGCAATGAGCCTGCACAGGTTGGCATCTCGCACCCATGCCAGCATGGCAAACGTGACTCTAGATATTATGCCCAAGCCCGTTTGCGGCTTCGCCCTGCTGGCAGTTGCGAAAGAACTCGCCTACGCGCCCCTGGTTTAGAGCTACATTGCATGCAGCTGGTTAACCCTCGCCTCGTCCTCCACCGCTTTGAATCGTTCCATTTGAGTGGCCAAAGGCGCACATCCTGATGCGACGCATATGCGTTTACTGTGAAACACTCTCCTTCCAGCAGCATATTGATTCGAATGGCACAGCGAACCGGGAACTTCTAGCAATCCAGGAGAAGCTAGCCGCCAGTAAGGTCGACGGGAGCAGAGGTAAATGCACCCCCACACTCATCTACACCCCTTCAGTTTACGCAGGATATTTTGGGTATTCCAAAAAGATGACTGAGGTGTGGATGAGTGTGGGGGTGCATTCACGACTGCTCCTGATGACTCTGGGGAATTCTCGCAGACGTAAGGTCGCAATCAGGGGAATATACACTGCCCCTAACAAGCGCAAGGTGAGCATCTAGATTGTTGTTGAAGATAAACGTCCAAAACAACCTAGGCGCATAGTGGAGAACTGCGGCAAGTGCAACTGCGACTTCAAAGGGCCAGCCGGGCATCCCTCAAGATAAACCGTACGTCAGCGTAACATACACGAAGAAAGCGCAAAAAAGCAGTATGGCAATTGCCAGCGTCAGGCTGCCATTTGGAGCTAACAACTGAACCAGCATGAGTGCTGTAACGAGCTTCTACACCCGCCAGTAACATGAGCAAAGCCACGTTCACGGCACAGGAATGATCGATCGATGATCATCACATCCTCCCCGGGCAAAATCTTTGATTTTTGTTCGTAGTGCCACAAATATAAGTATTTTAACTATTGAGGTGCCACTGTCTGTCGCCTTTTCTTCGCCTCGCCCACGTCTTGAGAAGCGGTAACTACTCTGCACCTCAACCCGCCATACTACCTAGGGCAGCAGCACAACCAAGCCAGGATATATATTGCTTTCCCTAAAATACCATATCCAGGAATATGACAAAAATTCAATGTTGGCGCACGACACAAGCAGCGAATGTTTGCAATCAGGGAAATTTGTTCGGAAAAAATCCAAATCGCACAGAACTGGCGGCCCAGCCTCCTGAAAAAGCAATGTCAAATGCACTTAAAACTTCTGCATATTGTGCGTAATGTTACTGACTAGCCGAATTTAGTTTGTCACCGTAGTACAAAGGCAACTTCCAGCTCCTAGGAGGACAAAGCAACAAACACAAATTATATGCATGCTGTTTCTGACTGAATCTGACGCATTTCAACGTGATTCCCATATCGAAAGCCTCTGTATCCTGCAGCCTGGGGAAGCCTGCATAGATGCACAAACAGCAATAGCCTAGACAGGATGCTACCTCACAGGAATTATATATGCTGTTTTGTACCTGACTGACAGAACTGTCGCTATGAACTCGAAGATGAAACAAAAGCAAACAGGCAGGCATGCAGTCGATCCACAGTACGTCGGCTCTGCTCAGTCTTGATAAACATCTCAGGGTCACCGCAGCGCCGCGAAATGCCTACAAAGGGCCTCATATAAAGACTCCAGCACGACGGACTAACTGCATGTGTGCAGTTCGAAATGGGCAAAATGTCATGCTGCCGATCTCAGCCGACTTCTGCGCCTATACGATGCAGCAGAGAACGGCGTCCGAGCACACCCAGCCTAATGTCCTGCTGCCGAGAGAGCATACTCCTTTGTCAGTGTCGCAGGTCTAAGAGGTGTCGCCGACGTCCGCGAACGTGCGCGGCGGGAATATATAGTGATAAAACACGCTTATACAGGAAAGACTGAAGCTAAGCGTTGATGCAGAATATTCTTTCTATAGGGGCAAACATATTGATAGATGTAGAAATGCAGAACAGGATCTACATGCGCGGAGAGTCCTTTTCACCAAGCATTGAATCTACTCAGGAAAGCTGGGTTGAAAATTTCTAGAATATCAGAAACAGTGGCTGTTTACATTCGGTCCAAGGCACCTCTGCCAGACATACTCCGCGCGGTACGGAACTAGACTGTGTCACCTGTAACAGCTAACCTCATTCAGCAGCAGCCTGCAGGCAGCCCACGCACGTTCTTCAAAAAGTGAATCTTCCCAAGTGATGTGTACATTCCATGCGTATCCAACAAGTGTCTATGTGTCACAGATGCCTTGCAGATATGCCAGGTGTCCGCACTTGTCCTAGCATTGGAAATAACACTCTTTCATTGTCCCATAGCCTTGCATCAGTGCACGCACGGGAAAGCCGAAGCCAGTCAGCATGATCCAAATTATTTTCACCTTTATGAGGCTTAAGTCGATGAGCCCAATTACAAACACCTATACATTGGTTGATTGGAGGAATGTGCTGCATACGTCAGTTGGTGCACTCACGCGCTGGCGAAAGTATCAGTTCATCGAATGGAAATCGATTCATTTTCAGCCTCTCCACAACTGCTACCACTTGATGTAGACCGCATATATCGAAATGGTTCCCTTCCCCATGCACTGCGATTCCATTGTCTTGACACAAGCGCATATTCCTCATTTATTTATTATTATTTAGACTCCTGCACCAATTAATTTGTAAAACCGTCATGTGAGCAGTGTATGCGAGCATACCGAAAACGCCGAACTTCAATGGAAGGGGTTCTGTGACGCACATATTCGATATATTTATCAAACTGCTTGATGCAATTTGTCGCAGTTGCCTCCCCCTAGACACTAAGCGATGGCCTCGTACCAAGCAAGCCGCAGAAGATCCACCAGGTCAACCATCTCAGACTTGTGCCACATTGGTTTGCTCGTGCAATTGCCAGGGAGGGGCAACTCTGGTGCGCAAAATGCATGCATGCTGCAATCACTATGAAACAGTTGCATCAGGATGGAAGTCATCATCCGAGCGTTAGCTGCTTAGAGAAGCATTATAACTGCCGTTGGACACTAAGAAGTATGAACCAAATGGGCACCGCCTGCACTCGGGAGCTTTCCAAGTTCAGTGCAAAGTTAAACCAGGTCAGCTGCAGTCCTTTCAAATAAGTAGCAAGCGACAAAGGACTTGCAAGGCATCAGGACAATCTTTTCAAACAAGTAGTAAGCGGGGAGATGTTTCCGCACAATTAGGACCTTGTATGCAATATCACGCGCTGTTTCAGATTTGCAGCCCAGCGAAATGGTTTCAAACGCCGCACATTATCTGAATGAGCATCCAACTAGTCTATGAAAAACAGTTGATTTCAACGTGCATGCACGCGAAGTGTTATGTATGGAAAAGCAAAACAACAGGGACCAAAGGACACCAATACTCAGGGCGTTGTCCTCCCCACACACAGTCAAAGTTGTCCTCGCTCATAGCTCTCCCCTCATGGCAATATACAGCAGTCCCCATACTTTCTGTACGAAAACCCAAAAGCTATCAATAGGCATAGCAAACTGTGAAAAGACTGAACGGATACGGGAAAACCTTCGAACGCGTACACACCTCACTAGCACGTACGCGTGCATGCCAACATCAACTGTTTCGTAGGCGTGCTATGTGGTTAGCTGGTCCCAGGGCACTATGCAAAGAGAACGGAACTCACTTCGCTTGCTTTCCCCTTTCGACGCAGTATGAACCAACATAGGTCAAGCGCAGCCAAAAATACCATACGGACAGACTGTGTGCCTGTCCGACCTGATGAACGCGTGTCGATGCCTCAGCGCATTCAAGCAGGCATAGCTGCACAGTTACAGACCAAGCGCCTCGGCACACCCGCGTAGCATTGACACAACAAGCAGTGCGAAACAATCAGGCCACAGTGCGCCTTCACAAGGTATAATTGACAGGCTGAATTGTCCAGGCGCATTGCCCTTCTCTCTAGCTAGCATTTGAGGCAGGGTAGCAACACAGATCACCACGCCCGTACAGGGTAGTGACGCACCTCCTGAAGGAGAGTTGTCGCCGCACGTGGACGCTGATGTTCCATGTATATTTGACGAGTNGAACGGCCCAGCAGACATCCTAACATCTACGCTCAAAGGAATACAGAAAACGTACGAAAACGGCGCACGACGCTAAGCTGCCCCGAATATCCAATAAGCATACATACAAACGAAGCAGCCTGCACCCCACTACGGTGGCAAGTAAACACGAAACAGACCGGCAGTGGACGGCTCAAACCAATTAAATCTGCTGGTGGATTTTAAACAACGTATTAAGATCGCGGGATCATCTTAGCGGTGGAAAACCATGGGGCAAACCTTCTGTGCTGCCTCTGTCTGCACCCACGCGCTGCAAAGCGTACAGATGTGCCACTTGCGCATCAATGGAACGACACCAAAACAGTTGGCGGCAAAAGCCAATCAGCCTCTTATTCTACAACCAGTCAGCCCATGCGCGTAAAAATAGCGTTGCACTCCATGCATCATATGCTCACCTGTCCTGGAAAGCAGTAGCGGCCTCCAAAAGGTGACATCAGCTTCGCCGATGTAGAATGGAGCTGCATGTTGCCTTCATTTTCGTTCTGACCTCCCCTTCGTTTACCTGCTTAAATTCAAGTGTTGACACGCTTGCGATTCATGCC
>NW_013568289.1:0-401 GCF_000499745.2 Eimeria mitis
CGCAGGCGGGTACGCCATCTAGGGTTTAGGGTTTAGGGTTTAGGGTTTAGGGTTTAGGGTTTAGAGAGTGCGTTGTTATAAGGAATTCTTTATCCTCCTTGCAAGGCGTTCTAGGGTTTAGACCCACTAGGGTTTAGGGTTTAGGGTTTAGGGTTTAGGTTGACCTAAGAAACCCCCAAATAGTATGGTCTTCTGTATCTTCCTTGCACGGCTATCTAGGGTTTAGGGTTTAGGGTTTAGGGTTTAGGGTTTAGGGTTTGTGGTGTTATAGGGGTCCTCGTTCTGCGTCTGGGAAGCGTCCGGGTGTCTCGTGCAGCAGAGTGTCTCCTCCCAGCAGCAGCAGCAGCAGCAGCAGCAGCAGCAGCAGCAGCAGCAGCAGCAGCAACTACCATAGAGGAGCT
>NW_013568289.1:520-868 GCF_000499745.2 Eimeria mitis
CGAAACTTATACCATGTACTACAGGTATCTAAACCCTAAACCCTAAACCCTAAACCCTAAACCCTAAACCCTAATTAGACCCTAAACCCTAAACCCTAATTAGACCCTAAACCCTAAACCCTAATTAGATAAAAAGTGGACGGAAACTTATACCATGTACTACAGGTATATCTAAACCCTAAACCCTAAACCCTAAACCCTAATTAGACCCTAAACCCTAAACCCTAATTAGACCCTAAACCCTAAACCCTAATTAGACCCTAAACCCTAAACCCTAGTTAGATAAAAGGAGAGTGGACGGAAACTTATACCATGTACTACAGGTATCTCTAAACCCTAAACCCTAAA
>NW_013568290.1:0-666 GCF_000499745.2 Eimeria mitis
TATATATATATATATATATATATATATATATTTATATATATTTATATCTATATTAATATTTTTATTTGTATATTTATATTTATATAAAGAGAGAAGCAGGAGCCGTATCTGTTTCGTTTCTTTTGCATTTATATTACCCTTCATTTATTTCTTCTTTTTTTTTGTGTTTATATCTTCTGTATCTTATTTGTTTCTTTTTTTTTCACTTGTATATGTGTATTTCTCGGTCTATTTATTTTTTTTAATTTATATTTATTTATTTTTTATTATTTTGTTTTATTTATTTATTTGTTTATGCGGTGGTTCGGCAACCAGCCCCCCCAAGGAGACAAGAAAATATAAAAAACAAAAAATATATAGATGTTTAGGTTTATATAGAGTTGTATTTATATGTGTATATATATAAATATGTATATATATACATATGTATATATATACATATATATATACATATATATGTGTATATAAATACTTTTATCTATATACCTATATAGAGTTATATATATGTATATATTTGTATATATCTATACATATGTATATATATACATACGCTGGTGTATATATATATATAGATATTAATATGTAAGCATATGTTTATAATATATATATATATGTATATATATATATATATATATATATATATATATATATATATATATATATATA
>NW_013568290.1:713-868 GCF_000499745.2 Eimeria mitis
TTATATATATTTATATATAGATGCATGCAAGCATAAACCCTGTAGAGTGTACACCCCACGAAACAAGAGAAATAAAAAAGATACAGAGACGAAGAAAAACAAAAATAAAAAAAAAGAAAAAGAAAGAAAAAGAAAGAAAAAGAAAGAAAAAGAAA
>NW_013568292.1:0-141 GCF_000499745.2 Eimeria mitis
TCGTTCCCCTCCTGAGGCTCTGCAGCTTTAATACGATTCACACGGACACACGACAACTCGAAATGCAGTAACGGCCTCTCCATGAACATTCCTCGATAGCCAGCGAAGCGGCACCCGTACGCATTCCACATACGTGTGTGT
>NW_013568292.1:328-868 GCF_000499745.2 Eimeria mitis
CTCCCGATACTGAAAGACCACTCGGCGCATCTAGGCACACGAGGGGAAGACGTACCGTCCACGAAGCTGGCGTAGCGCGCCTGTCCACCCACTTCCTGTAGCTCACGATAGGCCACGAATGTTCCCGTCGTTAAGGAAATCAAGCGCTGCCCCAAACACCTTTGAACATTGTAGCTACATCCACGCCTACGTCACTCGATATGCAAGACAAGGCCAAATCAAACGGGCGCCAAAAGCAACCCAGTGGGCACCAAAAGCAACCCAATGTCCTTGCTGTCCTTGCGTCAAACAGCCGCCTGCTCACCAGAGGGCTGGCGTGAAATTGTAGGCGCAGAGCTAGCACGCTATCGTTCGCTTCGCAGCTGGAACGCATTCAGGAGGAGATGAGTCCTCGCAAACACAGAGCGCTGGCGCACGCCTCAGTCACTACTTAAGATCCCTGAGCTCACTGCAGTGCTCCACCATGCAATCCAATGCGCGACTGAATGAATCAAACAAGCCGCAGCGAATGTGGCCGGGATGCTGAAGTAAACGCAACGC
>NW_013568293.1:0-2424 GCF_000499745.2 Eimeria mitis
TGAATGTGTGCGAAATTGAGTCGGTGAACATTCGTGCAGGATATGCATAGCCTGCGTGAGATACTGGTATGCATGGGGCCTCAAGACGTGCATGGCATGGTATAGCGGGAGCCGATGGGACAGGTGCTTGCAGGTTTGAGTTGGAAGCAGTTGTTGCATAGGCGGGTGAGCCGGAGTGCAAGAGGAGTTTCTGCGGGCCGCAGATCTGTATCCAGGACAGCGAAGGTGGCATATCAGCCGCGTGCTGTTGTTTCCGTGTTTGCATATAAGTGGAGAACTACTGTTGCCATAGGCTGTGAGGGGGTACAAACACGCTGCTGCACGCAGATGGTGAGAGCTCAGTGAAGCAGACAGATGTGTTGCATCGTGTGGACAGTCAGTAGCCCAATTAGTGGTTCGACAGTTTCGCTAGCACAATGTTTCAGCTGCGCTATGCATCTACTCCTCTAAGCCAACCCTTTTATGCGAGCGACGTACCCGTTCAACCGGTATGTATCGATCAGTCATACGCATATGCAGGTGTGTATTTGNTTATGCGAGCGACGTACCCGTTCAACCGGTATGTATCGATCAGTCATACGCATATGCAGGTGTGTATTTGCATTACCTAAGAATTGCCCCAGATGGAGTTGTTGGTGATATTCTTCTGGGGCGTAACTAAAGCACGTGCGTATGAGTGTATGGCGCATGCGTTGCCTGTGAGCCCACGTACTAGGAGCCTTCTTGCGAACTGCTGCTGGTAAGCGTGTGCTCTATAGTACTAGTTACCCAATTGCTCGCATTCTTGGTGCATTCTTTGCAACATTAGTGCTGGGCCGCACTGTTGCAGAGCTTTGGGAAAAGTTGTGCATGTGGCGTATTCGGACTTGCAGTGTTTAGGTGAACGCTACTGCGCTACGCATTTAGTGGGTAAGTGGTCCTAAGGTCAGTACTGGAGAATGTGATTGCCACAAGCAATCACGCGCCGTATTTTCTAGGCGCTTGCAAAAAATAACGAGCTCTTTACTATAATAGGCTGCCATTTCTAGGTGTGGAATGTCCGATACAGCGCATGTTTGGAAAGGAGAGCCATGCATATCAGAAGAAGCGCACTTCCTTCGCTGAAAGGCGCTTGCACCTTTTTCTGCATGGTGGCGTTATGTGATGCCATCGCAACTATGGTGTAATGGTTGGCTGTTAGAGTTCTTGAGAACGACTGCCATTGGTAGGCGCGGCTAAAAGTAGGACGAAATATCTGCCTGCAGGCATTCGGTGGNAATGCGAGACACTAGAGCACGCAAGGGAAATATTTGGCGCGAATGTGTGGCCTATAAAATACTACAACTAGGGTGTTCTTTCTATATGCGCTTCGCGTTATCTGCTCGTTGTCAACCATAGAAAGTGAGAAGATTTGTTTAGGCAGAGGCAGTGTTTCAGGTCGGATGAGTGTAGCGCAGTATTACTTTATCGGCATATGAAGCAGCTCCGTTTGGCTAATCTGCACAGATCGTTACTTTACTTGATGCATGCTGAATGAATAGATAACTTAGGCAGCTTCTTTAACTACGCAAAGTTGTGTGCAGTCGAGACAAGTTTCCAGAAGTGTGCTTATGCCTGCTTGCATGAGGGGTTTTATTGCTTAGTCTTGCAGCAGCTCGCGCCTTATTCACGCAGTTTCATGTAAAAACGGTCCACGTCTATTTCATTAGCGTGTGGTTTTAACTTCCAAAATTGAATACCTGGGAGGAAGACGGCAGCAAAGTTGACGTTTGCGCTTTTGAGTAACTTGGGCATTTGACAAAGGAGCAAGTGCGAAGCGCCACTTGCATTATTAGTGTTAAAGCGCAACTTGAGCAAATTGCATCGCTTGCACTTGCTACCAGCAGACGGCAGGCGCACCCACCCGCGAAAAATTGTAGAAGAGTGCAGGGCGTCGGTGTGCACACAGGAATCAGCTTTATTGTCAAAAGGTTGCTGAAAAAAGTAAGCATTGTGCTCATCAGTGGACGTCGCTGGCACCGCATGAAGCTGGTAAGAGTCCCGTTGTAATCGCATCAATAACGAGCTCCTCTAAATGCATTGTGATCGGATGGCTCGAATAACTCCTCTACTTTGTCACCCTCCCGAGATGTAGCTACACATAAAAAATTTGTTAGGACAAATTTCGGCCCTGAATGTTCACAACAAAAGGCTTATTGCTTGCTTGCGTCCAACCATACTGCGGTGTAGTTGTCTGTCCTTTTTCTGTAGCCGTTGTTCTTCCGCGAGGATGCTTTACGATGTTCTCAATTTTGCATGTCTAGTGATTGTGGCATCATGGGGAAACGGCCGATGCCTAACCACGTATTTGCGCGCATACCTGACATACTTTGGGGAGACCAGCTGCAACGCGCCCGACACAGGTTTTGGCTGATGAAGCTGCTGCTTTATTCTATAGAGGCAGGC
>NW_013568293.1:2516-8959 GCF_000499745.2 Eimeria mitis
AGCTCGCTGGAGACGTCCGAGAACTCCTTTGTTGCTCGGGTGCACGAGGTGAACGAGTGCTTCCATCGTCTGGAGGAGGTGAACGCAGCGTTAGTTTTTCTCAGGTCGGGAGAACTACTCAAAGAAAGATACGACGGTATGAAGCACTCTTGGCGCCTTCTGAATTTTCAGGGGGTGCGTTGATCCATTGACCGCGTCGTCAGCGTGAGGAAAACAACCTTGCAAGAGTGGGTTTGTCGTTGAAAGAGTGGGAACTGTGTTATTGGGAGGAGATACACGGTGTTTGGGTGCCAGTGCATTGTACGCGTCTTCCCGATGACACTTGAGTGCCTAATACCGTAATTATGTTCAGTTCGGTTTTGGTTGTAGGACTGTGAAGGAGCGCTACCCTGTCGTTTCACAATCTGTGACACAACTAATGCATGCGCATGTGCGTGCATTCCTCGTGTACTGAAATGGGCAAGTGTGCAATGAAACATGCTAAAGAATCAGTGGCTGATATTGACGTTGAGCATGGAAGCAGAGAGTTCTGTCGGACGAGCTGAGATGATCGTGGAAGTATAGCAGGACTTTTTCCGTGATCCGCGCTTGCCAGATTGGTCGTTGGTTGTCTTCCTGTTCAGCGACATGCTAGGGTCTGTGATAAATTATCATACAAGCAGTACGTGCAACGCCAGCAAATGTGAGAGGGAATTATTTTGTGTAGGAGGGTGGCGATGTGAGAGAATGGAAGCGTTTACGCCTCCGCAAGTTATCTTTAGCTTGCGGGGGGTTCGAATATGCCCCACAAGCGCACGGGCGAGGAGTAGATGCGCGGCATACTTTGCGAAAAAGGTGTATCGAACGTGTGTTTTACCCTGTGCTGTATACTTCGACTAAGGTGTCGTTGATAGGCAGGTTGCTGCAGGATCGTCGGTTCAGTACGTTTGATGTCTCTGGAGGGTAATGCGCAAATGATTTACGGTTTGGAATTTCGGTGTATTCGACCATAGCACAGGGACTGCAAAGCATGATCCCACAGCTATCAGTGATATGGCCCTCGCGCATAGTATGCCGCATACAGGCGACGCGTGCTTGTGGTTTAACGACGTGTGGTTCAGTTCTCTGGAGGCGCCTCACGTAGCGTTGGCTTTTTCTAACTAGCCTGTGGCTTGAAGACAAATGCGGTGGTAGCGCATTTAACGGCTCCTTCAGTTTGAGCCAGTGCGTTTCATATGGTTAGCGTGCAGACAGCAACCTTGCGTGAGTGGGGTAGCCCTTGGAAGGTCGCTAACAACACTGTTGCTAGGAGTGAATTGGTGTTTAAGTAATGACGCATACACTTCTTCCCATTGACACATGAGTACTTAATGCGGTATTTATTTTCAGTTCGATGGTGGTGGCAGAGCTATGCGGAAATACTACACCTGTGGTTTCACAACTTATACAATGTTGTATGAAAACATGTATTTGCATACAGCTTTTTGAGCGAAACGTGTGAACGCGCAGTAGATGTCGTTAATGTACCAGTGACTTGATTTTCCTGTTTAGTCAATCTCTGCAGGATACGCTATACCATGTTGGTGGGGAACGAACAGTTGCAACGGTTGAGGTAATTGTTCCAAACCAAGCTTCGAATAGTGCTTTAGACTGATTTTGAGCATGATGACAGACCTGGTCTACTGAGCTGAGCCCAGAAATATGGCAGGGCTCCCCTCGTGATCTGTTGGCTACGCATGCTTGCGCATCAAGGATAGGCGTTTCTACTGCCTGGAGGCGCCTCACGCGGCGTTACTTTCTTTTAGCTCGAGATGCTTGTAACTAAAAAAAAGATGTGGTGGTAGTTCTTTTACCGGGCTTTGCAGCTCAAGCCAGTGCGTTTACCACTTGACCACGCAGCCAGCGTCAGGAAAGCAATTCTAGAACAGTTAGCTTGCCGTTGAAAGAAGGCGAGCGTTGCTGTTGGGTGGGAATAATTGGCGCTTGAGTTGTAGAGCATATGCGTCCTCGCATTGACGCCTGGACGTCTGCTTTGGCACTTATTTTTAGTTCGTATGTACCTAATATGATAGTTACTCCCAGAATTATGGTGGCACAACTCTTGAGACGTGTTGCTGGTGTCGCACGCAATGGAAAAGAGGCGTCAAGATAAAGCGAAGCTGTATGCGTCTTTGTTGCGCGAAACGGGAAACTGGTAATGTGATAAAGCAGAGGCTCTTTCTGGCTGGACAATTTGCGTTCTGTACGGGCTGCGCTCAATCATGCTGGTCGGGAACGAAGAATAGACTTGCAGAGGCGATTTTTCCAGACCATGTATAGAAGACGGATTTAGATGGATCCTGAGCATGACGGCAGATTGAGTCTTTTGAGCTGAGCATGGAACTGCAGCAGGCCTGTGCGTAGTCTGTCTCTGCTGCATGCGTCGTGTGTTCTCTTATGGGTCAACTCAAGGCTTTCGATGCGACGATACGTGAGCGCAGTGCAATCACGCTCTCCGACTGTAGATAGTATGTCTGCCTTATAGGCAACGATCGGGGTTCTGGTTACATTGTTCTTATCCTCCAACCGTTTAAATGCGTGCATAATTGAAGCGGTGGACCTTCCCACAAGATACGCTTGGTTTGAGGAAAATGCGCATGTGTATGGATCCTCCAGAAGTGCACGGTAGGGTAATAATAGGCTTGCGGCATACCTTGCGCAAACGCGCTATGGAACATGGGTTCTTCCTTATGTTGTTTACCTGTGTCAAGGCGGAGTTGTAGTGCAACTGATTGCAGTGACGCCACTCCAGTGCGTTCAGTGTGTTTGGAGGGTGGTACGTATGCGGCGTAATATGCGGTAAGGCTTTGCCACGACATAAGTGCTGCGAAGCCGATCCCATCAGCGCCGGAACCACTTGCGGTTGCTTCCACCGTCTGGGGGAGCCTCGTGCAACTCCCTTGTCGAGAGAACTATGGTTCAAAGAAATATGGGGTTGTAACAACAGGTTTAACGGCTTCTTCAGCCTCAGGTGGTGCGTCCATGAGGTGATCACGGAGTCAGCAGGAAGGCAACCATCTTGCAAGTGCGCGTTTGTCTTTACAAAGGCAGCACGGCTCCACAGTCCTGCCGCCAGCATCGAACTGAATGTTAGTTTCGCAGTAAACACCCAAGTGCCAATGCGAAAAAGCGTATGCGCTGGCCTTCAGACACCAAGTCGCTCCTACCAAGAGCATCGTAAGACACCAAGTCGCTCCTACCAAGAGCATCCGTAGCCCCAAATCAATTCTGTGCGGTGCGGCATCAACGTATGCATTTCATTTGCGAACATTGGTATTGAGCAAAGCTGGTGCACGCGCGGTGAAATCTGTTGGAAAATATGTGGCTCTTTGTAGCTGGACAGTAGCTGCTCTTTAAAGGATAAGTTCAACCATGTTGGTCGGGAACGAACAAGTGCAGCTGCGGAGGTAGTGGCTCCAACCCAAGTCTGGGAGGCAAGTTTGGAAATGTGCTTTAGATGGATGTTCAGCGTGACGGCAGATTGTTACTGTGAGATGAGCCTGGAAACTCAGCAGGACCGTGTGTGGTCGCTGTCTGCTGCTTGCGCCTATTTCTGTTTTATGAGTCAGTTCAAACTTTGTATGTGAGCAAGCGTTGACGCAGTGCAACAATGGTTTGCGACTACAGCTAGTGCGTCTGCCGTGTAGGCAACGATCGGGCTTGTTGTTAGATTAGTAATATCGGCCACCAGTTTAAATGTCTGCAATGGGTGTTGGAACGGTGGACGTTCCTGCAAGAAACCCTTAGTTTGATGGAGATGCGGATGTGTATGGAGGCTCCGGAAGCGCATGCTTGCGGCAGACCTTGCGAAAACTTTTGTGGAACCTGTGCTTTCCCCTGCGTTGTGTACCTGCATCAAGACGGAGTTGTAGTGCAGCTGATTGTAGGGACTCCACTCCAGTGTGGTGAGTATCTCTGGCGCCTCATGCGTATGCGGCGTAATCTGCGGCACGTCATTAGGTCGAAACCCTAGCATTTCGCTGTTTTATCAGCATATGCTGCAGAAGTAGCGACAACAGTGAAAGCAGCGTGCATATATGACAGCGCAGGTGCGAAACCGACCCCACAATTGGCGGATCTCTCTGCTGTTGCTTCCACCGTCTGGAGGAGCATCCTGCAGTGTTGGTTTCTCCCTGGTCGAGGGGGCTATGGCTCAGGAAAGATGCGGTGGTGTGTGTGTGTGGTGCGTGTGTCAGTTGATCACGTAGTCAGCAGCAGTACAGCAATCTTGCAAGTGTGGGTTTGTCGATGAAACTTGACTAGCGATGCAGTTGGTAGGAAAGATGTGCTGTTTAATTTTCAGTTCGACGTTGGCGGGAGAGCCGTAGGAACGTGCTGCGTTCGGGGGGTGTCTGTGTCTAAACAGTACCTGTTTTCTACAGGATATGATGAACCGTATTGGTTATGAATGAGCCGTTCCAGTTTCGGAGGTGAATGTTCCAAACCAAGTCTAGAAGATTGCTGTAAATATATGTTGAGCATGACGGCAGATTTCGTATTGTGAGATGTTAAATGCAGCAGACCCCTCTGCAGTTTATATCTCCTGCGTGCGTCGCTTGGTCTCTTACGAGTCAGTTCAAGGCTTTGTGTGCGAGCAAGCGTGGATGCAGTGCAACCATGGTTTGCGATTACAGATAGTGCGTCTGCCGTATAAGCAAGGATCGGGGTGGTGACTGCATTAACCACATCGGCCAACAGTTAAAATGCGTGCAAAATTGGAACGGCGGTTTCTCCTGCAAGATACCCTTAGCATGAGGAAGAGAGGACTATGTGTCGGTCCACAAGAAGCGCATGACGTGGTAATAGACTTCCGGCGGCATACCTTACGCAAACGCCCAGTGCAACCTGTGTTCTTCCCTGTGTTGTGTATCTACATCAAGGCGGAGTTGTGGCGCAGCGTCTTGCACGGGCGCCAGGCCAGTGCGTTCAGTGTGTTGGGAGGGGCGTGCGCATGTGGCGTAATCTGCTTTAAGCGATTTCGGCCGACCTTGCCACGCCATATATGCTGCAAAGCCGATCCAGTAGGGGCCAAAAGTTTTTGTTATTGCTTCCACTGTCCTCAGGAGCCTCACGCAGCGTTAGTTCCTCCTTGGTACGGTGCGCTTACCAGTTGATCACGGAATCATCATGAGGAAAACCATCTTGCAAGTGTGGATTTGCAGTTGGAATGGCTAGCGAAGCCGTTTGTAGGAGAGATTTGCTGTTTGAATGCTTCTGCATACGGTTCTCCGCATTGAAGCGTGGTTGCCAAAGGCAGTAGTTAGTTGCAGTTCGATGTTAGTGGCAGTGTTGTTGAGATGTGCTACTTCTGTGGTTTCACCATATGTGCAGTGCGGCATGAAATTACACATTTGTAAGGATTGTTCTTGAGCAAAGCGAGCGCATGGACAGTGAAACATATTGAAGAACAAGGTGCTCATTGTGCCTGGACAATCGGCGTTCTCTACAGTATTCGCTCAACCGTGTTGGACGGGAATGAACCGTTGCAGTCACAGAGGTAGTGATACCAAACCAATTCTGGAAGAGCGCTGCAGATGGATGTTGAGCCTGACGGAAGACTTGAAATTGTGAGCGGAGCCTCGAAATGCAGCAGAGCTAATCCTTATATGTCTTCCGCGCACGTCTTTGGTCGTCTCAAGGGTCCACTCAAGGATCCGTTAGTCAGCGTGTACGGGCGCGCGGTGCAATCGATGTTTTCGACTGCAGAGAGTGCGTCTGATGTATAGGCAACCATCAGAGTCGTGATTACATTAATCATGCCGGCCGACAGGTTAAAAATGTGCAAAATCGTAACTGAATTTTCCTGCAGACTACCCTTAATACCCTTAGGTTGATAGCGATATGAATGCATATGGAGCCTCCTGACGTGCACGGCATACCTTGCGCGAAAGTCCGGTGGAACATGAGTTCTGTCGGAAGTTGTGTACGTGCATCAAGCCGGAGTTATGGAGCACCGTGCTGCACGAGAGGCTGTCCAGTGCGTTGCATGTCTTTGAAGGGTCGTGCGTATGTGGCGAAATCTGCGGTGAGCAATTTCGGTCGAGCTTTCCACGTCATATGTGCTGCGGAGCCGATCGTGTAGGCGCCGACGCTACATGTTGTTGCTTTCGCTGTGGGGAGAAGCCTCATACAGAGTTATTTCCTCCTTGATCGAGGGAACTGCGGCTCGGAAGAAAGATGCAGTGTTAGTAACACTTTTAGCGGCTGTTTCAGTCGGCGGAGTTGCGTGTATCAGTTAACCACATCGTGTGCATGAGGAAGACCATCTTGCAAGTGTAGGTTTGTCGTTGAATCATGGTAGGGATGCTGTTGGCAGAAAAGGCTTGACGTTCGAGTGTTCCTGCATACGGTTCTCCTCATTAACACGTGAACACGTGCGGTCCTACTGCGGGAGTTGTTTTGACTTCGACGTTGGTGGCAGAACT
>NW_013568293.1:9059-9493 GCF_000499745.2 Eimeria mitis
AGAACTGCGGCTCGGAAGAAAGATGCAGTGTTAGTAACACTTGTAGCGGCTTTTTCAGTCGGCGGAGTTGCGTGTATCAGTTAACCACATCGTGTGCATGAGGAAGACCATCTTGCAAGTGTAGGTTTGTCGTTGAATCATGGTAGGGATGCTGTCGGCAGAAGAGGCTTGACGTTCGAGTGTTCCTGCATACGGTTCTTCTCATTAACACGTGAACACGTGCGGTCCTACTGCGGGAGTTGTTTTGACTTCGACGTTGGTGGCAGAACTCTGGACCCGCCATAGCCCGGTGCCTTCACAATCTGTCTAGTGCGGCATGAAAGCATGAATTTATATATTTTGTTCTTGAGTGAGGCGGGGTTACGTGCGATGAAATGTGTTGAAGAAACAATGGGTCATTGTGACTGATCAGTGCCTGTTCTTAACAGGATGAG
>NW_013568293.1:9593-10282 GCF_000499745.2 Eimeria mitis
AAATTTATATATTTTGTTCTTGAGTGAAGCGGGGTTATGTGCGATGAAATGTGTTGAAGAAACAATGGGTCATTGTGACTGATCAGTGCCTGTTCTTAACAGGATGAGCTCAACCCTGTTGGCCGGGAATGCATCGTTGCAGCCACAGAGGTAGGGGTACCAAGCCAAGTCTGGAAAAGCGCTGTATATAGACGTTGAGCCTGACAGCAGACTTGAAATTGTGAACTGAGCCTCGAACTGCAACAGGCGCGTGCGTGGTCTGCGTCTGCCGCGCGCGGTTCTGGTTGTCTTAACGACCAGCTCATGGCTTGGTATGCGAAAGTACGGGAGAGCGGTGCAATCGATGTTTTCGACTGCAGGGAGTGTGTCTGGCGTATAGGCAACCATCAGAGTCGTGATTACGCTAATCATGTCGGCCGACATGTTAAAAACGTGTAAAACCGTGGCTGTTGACCTTCCTGCTGACCACCCTTAATACTCTTAGGTTGATGGCGATATGAATGCATATGGAGCCTCCTGAAGTGCACGGTAGGGGAGTAGGCTTGCGGCATACCTTGTACGGAAGTGAAACGTGGGTTCCGTCCGAGGTTGTGTACGTGCATCAAGCCGGAGTTATGGCGCACCGTGCTGCACGAGAGGCTGTCCAGTGCGTTGCATGTCTTTGAAGGGTCGTGCGTATGTGGCGAAAT
>NW_013568293.1:10382-11820 GCF_000499745.2 Eimeria mitis
GGCAGACTTGAAATTGTGAACTGAGTCTCGAACTGCAACAGGCCTGTGCGTGGTCTGCGTCTGCCGCGCGCGTTTCTGGTTGTCTTAACGACAAGCTCATGGCTTGGTATGCGAAAGTACGGGAGCGCGGTGCAATCGATGTTTTCGACTGCAGGGAGTGTGTCTGGCGTATAGGCAACCATCAGAGTCGTGATTACGCTAATCATGTCGGCCGACATGTTAAAAACGTGTAAAACCGTGGCTGTTGACCTTCCTGCTGACCACCCTTAATACTCTTAGGTTGATGGCGATATGAATGCATATGGAGCCTCCTGAAGTGCACGGTAGGGGAGTAGGCTTGCGGCATACCTTGTACGGAAGTGAAACGTGGGTTCCGTCCGAGGTTGTGTACGTGCATCAAGCCGGAGTTATGGCGCACCGTGCTGCACGAGACGCTGTCCAGTGCGTTGCATGTCTTTGAAGGGTCGTGCGTATGTGGCGAAATCTGCGGTGAGCAATTTCGGTCGAGCTTTTCACGTCATATGTGCTGCGAAGCCGATCGTGTAGGCGCCGACGCTACATTTGGTTGCTTTCGCTGTGGGGAGAAGCCTCATACAGAGTTAGTTCCTCCTTGGTCGAGGAAACTGCGGCTCAGGAGAAAGATGCAGTGTTAGAAACACTTTCAGCTTCTTTTTCAGTCGGCGGAGTTGCGTGTGTCAGTTAACCACATCGTGAGCATGAGGAAAACCATCTTGCAAGTGTGGGTTTGTCGTTGAATTATGGTATGGCTTGAAGTTCGAATATTCCTGCATACGGTTCTCCTCATTGACCCGAGGGTGCTAAATGCGGTAGTTATTTTAGGTTTGACGTCGGTGGCAGTGTTGTGGAGGCGCGCTACTCCTGTGATCTCGTGATCTCACAGTCTGTGCAGCGCAGCACGAGTACAGACATTTTATTTGTAATGATTGTTTCTGAGCGGTGTGGGCATATGCGTGGTGGAATGGCGCAAGGAAGCAGTTGCTCATTATGGCGTTACCTACAGCATACGCGCAGCGGCGATGGTCGGGAACAAACAGTTGCGACTGAAGATATGGTTCAAACCCAAGTCTTCGTGTGTGCTCTAGATTGATGTTGGGTATCTCGGAAGACACAGTCTTGTAACTGACCCAGTAATTGCAGCAGGCCTGATGGTGGTATGTCTCTGCCGCACACATACTTGGTTGTCTTAACGGTCACTTCAAGGCTGTGTACCTGAGGGAGTACGGGAGCCCGATGCAATCGAGCTCTTCGACTGCAGAGAGTGTGTCTGCCATACAGAAGGGTCGGGGTTGTGGTTATATCAATCGCATCTGCGAAGCGTTTCATGGCGTACGGAATTGTAACGGTGGGTCTTCCTGCAAGGTACGCTTAGCTTGAAGGAGACACGCTTGTGTATGGATCCTCCAGAAATGCACGGTAC
>NW_013568293.1:12082-12485 GCF_000499745.2 Eimeria mitis
TAATGCGGTAGTTATTTTAGGTTTGACGTCGGTGGCAGTGTTGTGGAGGCGCGCTACTTTTGTGATCTCGTGATCTCACAATCTGTGCAGCGCAGCACGAGTACAGACATTTTATTTGTAATGATTGTTTCTGAGCGGCGTGGGCATATGCGTGGTGGAATGGCGCAAGGAAGCAGTTGCTCACTATGGCGTTACCTACAGCATACGCGCAGCGGCGATGGTCGGGAACAAACAGTTGCGACTGAAGATATGGTTCAAACCCAAGTCTTCGTGTGTGCTCTAGATTGATGCTGGGTATCTCGGAAGACACAGTCTTGTAACTGACCCAGTAAATGCAGCAGGCCTGATGGTGGTATGTCTCTGCCGCACACATACTTGGTTGTCTTAACGGTCACTTCAAGGC
>NW_013568294.1:0-132 GCF_000499745.2 Eimeria mitis
TGCAGCAGCAACAAACGGGGGGACACACACCACAAACAGGAGCGCAATGCTTACACAGGGAAAAAAAAAAACAGCTGTACATACCCTTGAAACCCTACAGCAGCAGCAGCAACAGCAACAGCAGCAACAGCA
>NW_013568294.1:232-363 GCF_000499745.2 Eimeria mitis
TGTACATACCCTTGAAACCCTACAGCAGCAGCAGCAACAGCAACAGCAGCAACAGCAACAGCAGTTGCTGCAGCTTGGGCAGCAACAACAGCAGCAGCAGCAGCACCAGATGATGCTGCAGCACCAATTAC
>NW_013568294.1:463-625 GCF_000499745.2 Eimeria mitis
CGCAGCAGCAGCACAAAGAGACAAAAAGGAGACATTACGTGGGGTCTCCCCGCATATAAACGAACAAAATAAAACAGCAGCAGCAGCAGCAGCAGCAGCAGCAGCTGTACATACCCTTGAAACCCTACAGCAGCAGCAGCAACAGCAACAGCAGCAACAGCA
>NW_013568294.1:712-1047 GCF_000499745.2 Eimeria mitis
GGAGCACCACCAGCAGCAGGTGCAGCAGCAGCTGCAGCTTCACCACCTGCAGCAGCAACAGCAGCAGCATCAGCAGCAGCAGCAGCAGCAGCAGCAGCAGCTGGCCTCGAATACTTTATTGTCTCCGCAGGGCCCTATTGATTTTCTTTCTGTATTTGGGGGCCGCCTCATTAACATAGAGGGGGGAGAGGAGACAAGCAGCAAAAGACAGCAGCAAGCCAGCACCTTTGCTGCTGGCGACCGAGGGGGCCCCCCCCCCACCACTGGGGGCCCCCCCATGCTGCAGGGGGAGCAGCAGACAGCAGCAGCAGCAGCAGCAGCAGCAGCAGCAGCAG
>NW_013568295.1:0-137 GCF_000499745.2 Eimeria mitis
GAAACGCTGCAGCACGGCCTCCGCAATGCAGTAGCAACTGCAGCTCTCTGTCTGCCGGGCTGTTCCATTTTACTCACCTCCTCCAGTTTCTGGAAACAGGCCCAGCGTGCAAACGCGACCGGGATGCGCACTCGAAG
>NW_013568295.1:281-867 GCF_000499745.2 Eimeria mitis
CCTCCGCAATGCAATAGCAACTGCAGCTCTCTGACTGCCGGGCTGTTCCACCAGACTCACCGTCTCCGGTTCCTGGAAACAGGGCCAACGCGCAGACGCAACCGGGATGCGCACTCGAAGCGCTGCAACGCGGTCTCCCCAATGCAATAGCAACTGCAGCTCTCTGACTGCCGGGCTGTTCCACCAGACTCACCGTCTCCGGTTCCTGGAAACAGGGCCGACGCGCAGACGCAACCGGGATGCGCGCACAAAACGCTCCAGCACGGCCTCCGCAATGCAATAGCAACTGCAGCTCTCTGTCTGCCGGGCAGTTGCGCCAGACTCACCTCCTCCAGTTTCTGGAAACAGGCCCAGCGTGCAAACGCGACCGGGATGCGCACACGAAGCGCTGCAACACGGCCTCCGCAACGCAGTAGCAACTGCAGCTCTCTGTCTGCCGGGCTGTTGCGCCAGACTCACCGTCTCCGGTTTCTGGAAACAGGCCCGACGCGCAGACGCAACCGGGATGCGCACACAAAGCGCTGCAACGCGGTCTCCCCAATACAGTAGCAACTGCAGCTCTCTGTCTGCCGGGCTGTTCCACCAG
>NW_013568296.1:0-455 GCF_000499745.2 Eimeria mitis
GCGTAGGTGGAGATACACGCGGTGCCAGGTGGCCTCGTGCGTAATACTGCCGTGACCTTCCAGCAGCAGGAGCAACGGCAATTGTTGAGCCAAACGTCAAAGAGTCGCAAAGTTTAGATTCGAATTTGATGAACAACTTTCAGATAGTCAAAGAATAGCCTGAGTAAAAGAGTTGTGAACTGGCCGAAGGGTTTGCAGAATGCTGGAGGTCTCAGGTAGCCGCTGGGTGTCGAGCGGTTTTCGCTTGCAGGCAGCTGTCGGTATGCGGCGGCTCTCCATGCACGCGTTCATTTTTAGGATGGTTTTTGCTTGCCTCAAGTCGGTACATTCTTTAGCGGTGTGGGTTTTTACTTATTTTTCCATTTTTAGTTCTCCGTTTGCAGCTTGCGTGTACATTGTGCGTGGGGAAGACACCTCGGCCTCCGCACATCAGCCCACTAATCGTTCTAGAGCGA
>NW_013568296.1:592-867 GCF_000499745.2 Eimeria mitis
TACTGCATGTCCTGCAGGAAGTCTTGTTGCCATTGCCGCTCGCAACAGGCCTAGGGTAGTAGGAAATGGTGGCTCACGTTAGAAGCATTAGTGAATTTGGGGCCCTTGAAGATGTAGGGAAATTAATGAACTTAATAAAGTAGGGGGCTATTTGTCGTAGAAGCACGGCTTAATTCAATAATCTTGAGTGGTCTTTGGATTGCGAATTGCGAGCGGCAGAGACGGCAGCAGCCGGCTACTATTTTTGCATCACAGAACCAGCATCTGACACCCAG
>NW_013568297.1:0-421 GCF_000499745.2 Eimeria mitis
GGCCTTATCTCATCCCTTCGCGGGCTGCAAGAGTAAACCCTAAACCCTAAACCCTAAACCCTAAACCCTAGAAAGAGTGTTAAGTGTTTGCGGGGTGTCCGATGTCTGTTTGGGGTCTGCTGGCTTTGACCCTCGAGTATTGAGGGTTTAGGGTTTAGGGTTTAGGGTTTAGGGTTTGTGGCCTCCAGGCATCCACATAAGAACAGGGGGCCCCCCGCTGCTGCAGCAAGAGAGAAGAGCAGCAGCAGAGGGTCCCCTTCTCCCTATCGGGGGCCCCCCACCCCAACCCCCCCCGCTCCTAAACCCTCGTCGCCAAACCCTAAACCCTCAAACCCTAAACCCTCAAGATATAGACCCGCAAGAAACCGTAAACCCTCGAACCAGAACAAACCCTCAAGCCCCAAACCCTCATGGAGCCCTA
>NW_013568297.1:521-693 GCF_000499745.2 Eimeria mitis
TGGGGAATGTACTTCAGGGGGCCTCGCAGACTTTCCGCCGATGCTGCGGAGACAGCTGCTGAGGGGAGAAGAGATGGAGACACAAGGCCGTCTCCCTGCGGTACCCTAAACCCTAAACCCTAAACCCTAAACACTAAACCCTAAACCCTAAACCCTAAACACTAAACCCTAA
>NW_013568297.1:793-1047 GCF_000499745.2 Eimeria mitis
CACCCCCACCAAACCGTAAACCCTAAAGAAACCCTAAACCCTAAAGAAACCCTAAACCCTAAACCCTAAACCCTAATCAAACCCTAAACCCTAAAGAACCCCGAAACCACCAAGAAGCCGTAAACACTCAGGGATCTCTAAACCCTAAAGAAACCCTGAACCCCCCATTAAACCCTAAACCCTTATTAAACCCTAAACCCTCACCAAACCCTAAACCCTCAAAAAAAGCGTGTGGGGGGGAATGTACTTCAGGG
>NW_013568298.1:0-141 GCF_000499745.2 Eimeria mitis
CACCGCCACCACCAAAGGCAGCAATAGCAACTCCTGCAGAAGCAGCAGCAGCAGCAGTAGCAGCAGCAGCAGCGGAGGAGATTGTGTATGGCCCTTTGACGAAGGAGGAGGCCGAACGTGCTGAGCGTGGCGGTGACAAAG
>NW_013568298.1:455-556 GCF_000499745.2 Eimeria mitis
GCCCAAGGCTGCTGCAGCCGAACCCTCGAAAGCCGCTCCATCGCCACCACCAAAGGCAGCAACAGCAACGCCTGCAGACGCAGGAGCAGCGGCAGCAGCAG
>NW_013568299.1:599-825 GCF_000499745.2 Eimeria mitis
TGCTGCAGTTTATAGTGGTGTGCTCTGGACGTTGTTATGCCTGCTGTTGAATCTCTTGCTGCTGCTGCTGCTGCATCCATTTGCTGCTGCTGCTGCTGCTGCTGCTGCTGGTGATGCATTTGTTGTTGCTGCTGCTGCATTTGTTGGTGTTTGTGCTGCTACGTGTGTTGCTGCTGCTGCTGCTGCTGCCTTTGTGTTTGCTGCTGCTGCTGCTTCTGCTGCTGCT
>NW_013568299.1:925-1254 GCF_000499745.2 Eimeria mitis
TGCTGCTGCTGCTGCTGCTGCTGCTGGTGATGCATTTGTTGTTGCTGCTGCTGCATTTGTTGCTGTTTGTGTTGCTACGTGTGTTGCTGCTGCTGCTGCTGCTGCCTTTGTGTTTGCTGCTGCTGCTGCTTCTGCTGCTGCTGCTGCTGCAGCAACAACTGGAGGCGTGCGCTCCCCTTGGTGATGATGGGTTTATGGCGGAGGGTGCAGCAACAGCAGCAGCAGCAGCAGCAGCAGCAGCAGCAGCAGCACAGCAGCAGCTGCTGCTGCGGTCTCGGTTGTGCAGCAGCCCGCCTTCTGTATCTCCATTGATGTCTTTCTCTCCTTCA
>NW_013568299.1:1512-1790 GCF_000499745.2 Eimeria mitis
GGTCTCGGTTGTGCAGCAGCCCGCCTTCTGTATCTCCATTGATGTCTTTCTCTCCTTCATTGCAGCTGCAGCAGAAAGGAGGATCGTTTGCTGCTGCTGCTGCTGCTGCTGCTGCTGCTGCTCCCCTTGTTTCTGCTGCAGCAGCACCAAGCGCCCTCATCGCGCTGCTGCATCTATCCTTAACAACGCTGCCGCAGCAGCAGCAGCAGCAGCAGCAGCAGAAAGCAGCACTAATGGCAGAGACAGAAGACCAGCAGCAGCAGCAGCAGCACCAGCAG
>NW_013568299.1:1890-2021 GCF_000499745.2 Eimeria mitis
GGTCTCGGTTGTGCAGCAGCCCGCCTTCTGTATCTCCATTGATGTCTTTCTCTCCTTCATTGCAGCAGCAGCAGAAAGCAGCACTAATGGCAGAGACAGAAGACCAGCAGCAGCAGCAGCAGCACCAGCAG
>NW_013568299.1:2121-3222 GCF_000499745.2 Eimeria mitis
CAGCACTAATGGCAGAGACAGAAGACCAGCAGCAGCAGCAGCAGCACCAGCAGCAGCAGCAGCAACGGGGAGACGATGATACTTGCGAGCCCCACACGCGCCCGCAGCAGCAGCAGCAGCTGCAGCAGCAGCAACAGCAGCAGCAGCAGCAGCACAGCCGGCAGCTCTCACCAGCAGAAGCAGCAGAACTGCAGCAGCACGCGGGCTTGCTGCTGGACGTGCAGCAATCGTTGCTGCTGCTGAGGAAGCTAGAAGAAACACAGCAGCAGGAGCAGCAGCAGGAGCAGCAGCAGCAGCAGCAGCAGGAGCAGCAGCAGCAGCAGCAGCAGGACGAGCAGCAGCAGCAGCAACAGCAGCAGCAAAAATGTGATGATGAAGAGCTGCGCGTCCAAACGGTAGGCAAAGGCAAATAAATATCTAGGGTTTAGGGTTTAGGGTTTAGTGTTTCTAGGGTTTAGGGTTTGAGGGTTTAGGGTTTAGGGTTTAGGGTTTAGGGTTTAGGGTTTGTGGTTCAGGTGATGGAGTTTTACGGGTTGCTGCGAGCCAAGTGGCGAGACAGCCCAGACACAGCAGCAGCAGCAGCAGCAGCAGCAGCAGCAATCGGCCCCCAGCTGCTGCAGGAAGCAGACAAAACCTACAGCTTATTTTGTGCTGCCCCGCAGCAGCAGCAGCAGCAGCAGCAGCAGCAGCAGAAGCAGCAAGAAGAGATGCAGCAGGACGAGAAGCAGCAGGAGAAGCAGCAGCCAGAGCAGCAGCAGCAGCAGCAGAATGAGCAGCAGCAGCAGCAAAGTCCTTCTTCTTTTGATAAGGCTTCTTCGTTGCCGCTCGCCCCAGAGGCAGCAGCTGCTGCAGCAGATTGACCTCGTTGCTGCAGCAGCAGAAGCAGCAGCAGCAGCAGCAGCAGCAAGAGCAGCAGCAGCAGCAAGAGCAGCAGCAGCAGCAACAGCAGAAGTGTAGCTGTTGTAATGCACTGCGTTTGCTGCTCCTTTTAATATTCTACAGCGTACACACGGCAAAGACCCTGACAACCCAGCTAGCTAGCTAGCTTTCTTTTTCTCATACGAAGACACGGTAGTGATGTGCAGACAGAGCGGCCGGTGG
>NW_013568299.1:4730-5051 GCF_000499745.2 Eimeria mitis
AGGCGCCTTGTTTGTTTGATTGTTTTGTTGTTTGTTTGTCTGCTTGCTTTCTGTGTCTCAGTGGCATTCGTCTTTTGTGTTAAATGCGTGATGGCTAGCTAGCTAGCTAGCTAGCTAGCTAGCTAGCTAGCTAGCTAGCTAGCTAGCTAGCTAGCTGACTAGATAGCTAGCTGGCTTCAGCTGAGTGTCAGCCCTTCGGCTGCCCCGTAGCTAGCTGCGCAGCTACCTACGGCTGGTCAGCACCACGCTTCGCTAGCTAGCGAATGAGCTGGCTAGCTGCCTAGCTAGCTAGCTAAGTAGCTAGCTGCCTAGCTAGCTAGC
>NW_013568299.1:5151-5695 GCF_000499745.2 Eimeria mitis
ACCAGCTAGCTAGCTAGCTAGCTAGCTAGCTAGCTGACTAGATAGCTAGCTGGCTTCAGCTGAGTGTCAGCCCTTCGGCTGCCCCGTAGCTAGCTGCGCAGCTACCTACGGCTGGTCAGCACCACGCTTCGCTAGCTAGCTAGCTTGCTAGCTAGCTAGCTAGCTTGCTAGCTAGCTAGCTAGCAAGCTAGCTAGCTAGCTAGCTAGCGAATGAGCTGGCTAGCTGCCTAGCTAGCTAACTAACTAGCTGGCTGCCTAGCTAGCTAGCTAGCGAATCAGCTGGCTAGATGCCTAGCTAGCTGGCTAGCTAGCTAGCTAGCTAGCTGGCGAGTTGGCTAGCTAGCTATTTGTCTTGGGGGAGTCGAACAGCGAGTTGTTCTTTCAAAATATTGTGTGTGTGTACACCGCTATATGAAAGCTAGCTAGCTAGCTAGCTAGCTGGCTAGCTAGCTAGCCAGCTCCCTGCTTAGCTATCTAGCTAGCTAGCTAGCTAGCTGGGTAGTTGACGTAGATACATACAAGGTGGCTGATAGAGAGGAGCAGC
>NW_013568299.1:5795-6313 GCF_000499745.2 Eimeria mitis
AGCTAGCTAGCTGGCTAGCTAGCTAGACAGCTCCCTGCTTAGCTAGCTAGCTAGCTAGCTAGCTAGCTGGGTAGTTGACGTAGATACATACAAGGTGGCTGATAGAGAGGAGCAGCGAGCAGCTAGGGAGGGAGATACTGGGGTAGCTAGCTGCTAGCTAGCTGCATGGCTAGCTAGCCAGCTGCTTGGTTATGTAGCTGCTACTAGCTAGCTAGCTAGCTAGCTAGCTAGCTAGCGTTTATAATGCTGCTGCAGCACGCCTGACAGCAGCAGCTCTTCCTGGTGCTGCTGCTACTGCTGCTGCTGCTGCTGCAGCAAGCACAGCAGCAGCAACAACAACAACAGCGGCAGCAACAACAACAACAACAGCAACAGCAACAGCAGCAGCAGCAGCAACAAAAACAGCAGCAGCAGCAGCAACAGCAGCAGCAGCAGCAGCAGCAGCTGTAGCAGCAAGCGTTAGTAGTCCAGGGGTAGGATGCAACCCTCCCAAGGTTGCGACCCGGGTTCGAGTCCCG
>NW_013568299.1:6588-7027 GCF_000499745.2 Eimeria mitis
CTGTTTTATTTTATTTTATTTATTTTGTTTTATTTTGTTTTCTTTTGTATTTATTGTTTCCCTCGTTTGTACTTGTTTTATTTTTTTTGTTTTTGTTTTTTTTTATATTTATTTTGTTTTTATATTTATATTTGTTTTGTTTTTATGCTTATATTTATTTTGTTTTTATATTTATATTTGTTTTTTTATTTTTTGTTTTTTTGTTTTTATTTTATAATAAAAACAGAAATCAAATTAAAAAAAAAAAAAAACAGACAAAAGATACCATCTAGGGTTTAGGGTTTAGGGTTTAGGGTTTAGGGTTTAGGGTTTAGAGAACCCTTTGTGAGGAGTAGCGTAGGATGCCCCTTATACAGTGTAGGGTTTAGGGTTTAGGGTTTAGGGTTTAGGGTTTAGGGTTTAGGGTTTATATGATGCAGTGTATACACCTGACATCAGT
>NW_013568299.1:7127-8037 GCF_000499745.2 Eimeria mitis
TATTTTGTTTTTTTTGTTTTCTTTTGTATTTATTGTTTCCCTCGTTTTTACTTGTTTTATTTTTTTTTGTTTTTTTTGTTTTTTTTTTATATTTATTTTGTTTTTATATTTATATTTGTTTTGTTTTTTTGCTTTTATTTATTTTCTTTTTATATTTATATTTATATTTGTTTTTTTATTTTCTGTTTTTTTGTTTTTATTTTATAATAAAAACAGAAATTAAAAAAAAAAAAAACAAAGACAAAAGATACCATCTAGGGTTTAGGGTTTAGGGTTTAGGGTTTAGGGTTTAGGGTTTAGAGAACCCTTTTTGAGGAGTAGCGTAGGATGCCCCTTATACAGTTTAGGGTTTAGGGTTTAGGGTTTAGGGTTTAGGGTTTATATGATGCAGTGTATACACCTGACATCAGTATAAAAATAGAGAAAAAGATAAACACATGCATTTATATATTTTTTGTTTTTTTTTGTTTTTTATATAATTGTTTATATAAAAAACAAAAAAAAAAAAACAAAAACAAAAAAAGAAAAAACAAAACAAGTTCTACGCTTGACAGACTAGGGTTTAGGGTTTAGGGTTTAGGGTTTAGGGTTTAGGGTTTTAGAAATGTTTTATCTCTACTGTAAGCAGTAGGTTTAGGGTTTAGGGTTTAGGGTTTAGGGTTTAGGGTTTAGGGTTTAGGGTTTGGGCCGCGGCTGATCGCGGGTAATAGGTAGAAATAAGAAAATAGAGAAAAATAAAAAAATAAAAAAAAAAAAATAAAACAAAAAAAAATAAAATAAAATAAAATAAAATAAAATAAAATAAATAAAACAATAAAAGCAAAGGAACAACAGAGATGAAGCAGAAGCGACGGATTGCACATACGTAAGGGTTTAGGGTTTAGGGTTTAGGGTTTAGGGTTTAGGGTTT
>NW_013568299.1:8137-8436 GCF_000499745.2 Eimeria mitis
AAAATAATAAAAAAAAAAGAAAAAGACAGAAACCCTAAACCACAATAAAAGCAAAAGCGTAAGCACTAAGAAAAGCGAGCTGCAACAAACCCTAAACCCTAAACCCTAAACCCTAAACCCTAGAGTGAGTGTATTATAAACCCATGAGCGAAAAACCCTAAACCCTAAACCCTAAACCCTAAACCCTAAACCCTAATTTATTTATTTTTCTTTATATATTTAATAAAAATAATTAAATAAAATATTATATAACTAAGAAAGGGTTTAATTAAACCCTAATCGCAGCAACACTGGTGTGG
>NW_013568299.1:8536-8753 GCF_000499745.2 Eimeria mitis
TTTATTTATTTTTCTTTATATATTTAATAAAATTAATTAAATAAAATATTATATAACTAAGAAAGGGTTTAATTAAACCCTAATCGCAGCAACACTGGTGTGGATGGAGGCCCCCCGCTCAGGTGTACATACACCCCAATTTTTTCTTTTTTTTTTTCTTTTTTTTTCTTTTTTTATTTTTATTTTTTATTTAATTCTTCTATCTGAAACAGAACTG
>NW_013568299.1:8853-9241 GCF_000499745.2 Eimeria mitis
CTTTTTTTTTCTTTTTTTATTTTTATTTTTTATTTAATTCTTCTATCTGAAACAGAAGTGAAGGCCTAGAGGTAGAGCGAAAGAGAGACACAGACAAAGCAGCACACAACGAGGGTTTAGGGTTTAGGGTTTAGTGTGGAGGGTTTAGGGTTTAGGGTTTAGGAATCGAGGGTTTAGGGTTTAGGGTTTACAATAAACTTTTGCCCAGCTAAACCCTAAACCCTCGTCATCGCATTCCCTCATCAGCAGCGCGGCCTACTCAAGGCCGTCAAACCCTAAACCCTAAACCCTAAACCCTAAACCCTAGAGAAACTGGGAGGCGGGTGGTTTGTTCTCGCGGCCTAAACCCAGCCTTGTGGGGACCCTCGGGGGTCTAGGGCCTAGGGTT
>NW_013568299.1:9465-10260 GCF_000499745.2 Eimeria mitis
GTGTCTGTCCTGCAGCCATAAACACTTTTGCCTTTTTGAGGGTTTATGAGGGTTTATGAGGGTGTGTGAGGGTTTGTGAGGGTTTGCGAGGGTTTACGAGGGTTTATGAGGGTTTATGAGGGTTTATAATGGCGTAGGGTTTACAGAGGTTTACTAGGCTTTAGGGTTTATGGATTGTAAGGGTTTAGCGTTTTTAGGGTTTATTAGGGTATATTAGGGTTGGTATATTAGTAGGGTTTAGGGTTTAGGGTTTAGGGTTTATTAGTGTGTGCAGATAGACTAGCTCGAATGTCTTATAGTTTAGGGTTTAGGGTTTGAGGGTTTAGGGTTTAGGGTTTAGGGTTTGTGTGCAGATAGAATGGTTCTCATTGCTTATATTTCTGTTTCTAGAGTTAATTAGGGTTTATTAATTAGGGTTTAGGGTTTATGAGGGTTTAGGGTTTAGGGTTTAGGGTTTGTGTGCAGACACGATGGGGCGTACCGTTCCTTTTCTAGGGTTTATTATAAATTAGGGTTTATTAAGGTTTAAAGGCTTTAGGATTTATTATAAACTAGGGTTTATTAGCGTGTATTAGGGTTTATTAGGGTTTGTGAGGTTTTAGGGTTTAGGGTTTAGGGTTTAGGGTTTGTGTGCAGACACAATGTCGCTAGGGTTTATAATAAATTAGGGTTTATGAGGGTTTACAGAACCACCCTAGAATTACCTTAACGTTTATGATTTATTACAAACGATGGTTTATTAGGGTTTATGAGGGTTTATGAGGGTTTATGAGGGTTTATGAGGGTTTAGGGTTT
>NW_013568299.1:10489-12154 GCF_000499745.2 Eimeria mitis
CCAGAAACACCCATTCCACCTTAGCGTTTATGATTTATTATAAACTAGTGTTTATGAGGGTTTATTCGGGTTTATGAGGGTTTATGAGGGTTTAGGGTTTATGAGGGTTTAGGGTTTGTGTGCAGACACTATGGTGCGGATGGCATACAGCTCCGCCACAGAACCCTCAACAAAAAAAATGTTAAGAAAACCTCTTTTTGTTTTTGGTTTTATTCTTACGACTGCTGTTGATGCTGCTTGTACTCTAGGAGCTCTTACTTTTGCACCCTCTGTAAACCCTAAACCCTAAACCCTAAACCCTAAACCCTAAACCCTAATTTTGTCTTAAACCCTAATTTTGTCTTGGTTGGGTCTTGGTTGCATGTTCATGCTGTTTGTACTCGTGGAGCTCTTACTTTTGCACCCTCTGTAAACCCTAAACCCTAAACCCTAAACCCTAAACCCTTAAGCCTAAACCCTAAACCCTAAACCCTAAACCCTAGACCCTAAACTGTGATTTGGTCTTGGTTTCATGTTCATGCTGTTTGTACTCTTGGAGCTCTTACTTTTGCACCCTCTGTAAACCCTAAACCCTAAACCCTAAACCCTAAACCCTAATTCTGTGTTGATACGATGTGACTCTGTTTGCTGTTCCTTCGTGCCTATGGTTTAGGGTTTAGGGTTTAGGGTTTAGGGTTTGTATGATGCCGTTTTTTTTTCCCGTTTTTTCGTGTTTCTTCTTTCTAGGGTTTAGGGTTTCATCTCTAGGGTTTCGTCTCTAGGGTTTAGGGTTTAGGGTTTAGGGTTTGTATGCAGTCAATGGTGACTCCATTTGCTGGTGTGCATATACTGAGTGTTTAGTGTTTAGGGTTTAGGGTTTAGGGTTTATACGACACCATTTTCCCCCGTTTTTTTCGCGTTTTCTCTTTTTGAGGGTTTAGGGTTTAGGGTTTAGGGTTTAGGGTTTATTGTTTGTGTGTGTGTATGCAGTCAATGGTGACTCCATTTGCTGGTGTGCATATATTGAGTGTTTAGTGTTTAGGGTTTAGGGTTTAGGGTTTGTATGACGTCTTTTTTTCCCGTTTTTTTCGCGTTTTCTCTTTTTTTTTTAATTTCTAGGGTTTAGGGTTTAGGGTTTAGGGTTTATTGTTTATTGTTTGTGTGTGTGTATGCAGTCAATGGTGACTCCATTTGCAGGTGTGCATATATTGAGTGTTTAGTGTTTAGGGTTTAGGGTTTAGGGTTTATACGACATCATTTTCCCCCGTTTTTTTCGCGTTTTCTCTTTTTCCTTCCACCTCTAGGGTTTAGGGTTTAGGGTTTAGGGTTTATTGTTTATTGTTTGTGTGTGTGTATGCAGTCAATGGTGACTCCATTTGCAGGAGTGCATATATTTTGGGCAGTTTTGTTATCTAATTTTTGGTTGAGAGAGAGAGTGGGACGATGGGAGGTTTTGGGTTCTGCATTTGTTATTTTTGGGGTTTTATTGTTGGTGGTTTTCGCGGGAAAGGAAAATAAGATACATTCAGTAAACCACTTCTTTTTTGTTTTTCTTAAACAACCATCCGCTATCATTTATATTGCTTCTTCTGCTGCTGCTGCACTCCTACTCGTATTACTCAGCCAAAAGGTTTATCCTTGTTCTCTAGGATCCTGGGAGATGCCTGTACAGGTTAGGGTTTAGGG
>NW_013568299.1:12254-12618 GCF_000499745.2 Eimeria mitis
TGGATCCTGGGAGATGCCTGTACAGGTTAGGGTTTAGGGTTTAGGGTTTAGGGTTTATGGGGGGATGGGGGGGGAGGGGCTAGGGTTTAGGGTTTAGGGTTTAGGGTTTAGCTGCACTTGCACTCGTATTACTCAGCCAAAAGGTTTATCCTTGCTCTCTAGGATCCTGGGAGATGCCTGTACAGGTTAGGGTTTAGGGTTTAGGGTTTAGGGTTTAGGGTTTAGGGTTTATGGGGGGGAAGGGCTAGGGTTTAGGGTTTAGGGTTTAGGGTTTAGCTGCACTCGCACTCGTACTACTCAGCCAAAAGGTTTATCCTTGCTCTCTAGGCTCTTGGGAGATGCCTGTACAGGTTAGGGTTTAGGG
>NW_013568300.1:0-488 GCF_000499745.2 Eimeria mitis
ATGTGCGCGAGGCGACAGACTGCTCCTGGCGATTGATTGCTGCTTGAGCTTCCTGCTGCAGCTGCTGCTGAAGCATCAAGAGCAACTCCGGGGGCTTCATCGACATCCACTTGTGGGGCAGAAGCAGCGTCAGCAACGCATAGAGATCCTGATAATGACTCTGTAGCGACTGCAGCAGCAGCGGCAGCTGCTGCACCAAGCTTGCTGGTGAATGGCATGCTGCTGTGCATACACTCCCGCAGGAAACACTTAATACAGGTTGCTTCGTGCTGCTGCTGCTGCTGCTGCTGAGAGACAGCGTAAATTCTTGCTCCCTAATGGCAATGCTGAGGATCTCTTCTCCTGCAGGTTGCGCTGCTGCAGGTGCTGCTCTTGTTGTTGTTGCTCTTGCTGCTGCTGCTGCTGCTGGCGCCGCTGCTGCAGACTGCTCTGGAGCTGCTGCAGCTGTAATGCCTCCTTCTGGGCCTTCGCCTGCCCCTGGAACGATA
>NW_013568300.1:703-866 GCF_000499745.2 Eimeria mitis
TTTGCTGCTTCCTCCCTCCATATCGAGCCCGCTGAAGGGGCTGTCGGCAGCAGCAGGAGGCTTGTTGCTTGCTGCTTGGCAACGGCAGCCTGAGAAGCTGCAGCAAGACGATCTGCAGCAGCAAAGCAACAGCAGCAGGAGAGAGCATACTAGTCGCACAGAT
>NW_013568301.1:0-419 GCF_000499745.2 Eimeria mitis
GCAGCAGCAGCAACAGCAGTAGCAGCAGCAGGAGTAACGGCAGGAGCAGCAACGCGAGAGAAAAAAGGAGACGGTCCCGTTCGTGCTGCTGCTGCTGCTTTTGCTGCTGCTGCTGCTGCTTTGCTGCTGCAGCTGCATGACGTCGTGTGGGTAGCTGTTTGTTGGTGGAGAGAGAAGAGGGGGGGGCAGCTTATTTGTTGTTTTTTTGTTTTTTTGTTTTTTTATCTGTTTGTTTTTCTTGGTGTTTCGTTTGGGTGTTTAGGGTTTATGCATCGAGATTGCGAGCTGTATACACTGTTTGAGGGTTTAGGGTTTAGGGTTTAGGGTTTTTGTGTGTGCTGCAGTTGTATATGACTTTGAGGCCAACAGCTGCTTAGCTGTGTTGCTGCAGCAGCTGCTGCTGCTCAACCCTTCTTGCT
>NW_013568301.1:557-866 GCF_000499745.2 Eimeria mitis
ACGACCCCACACTCGATCCCACGCACGATCCCAGACACGATCCCACACACGATCCCACACTCGACCCCACACACGACCCCACACACGACCCCAGACACGAACCCAGACGCGACCCCACACACAATCCCAGACACGATCCCAGACACGATCCCAGGGCAGTAGAAGGCCCCCGATTTCAGCTGTACGTGCACCCCACACCACCGACAGCTGTGGCCTTTGCGGGGATCGTCGATCCCACAGAGCTCAGCGGCGCCGCTGCTATCATCGGGGGGCCCCCGGGAGAGGAGGGGCCCCCAGAGAAGAAAATCC
>NW_013568302.1:0-252 GCF_000499745.2 Eimeria mitis
GGCAGTAGCAGCAGCAACAGAAGCAGTAGCAGCAGCGGCAGTAGCAGCAGCAGCAACAGCAGCAGCAGCAACAGCAGCAGCAGCAGCAGCAGCACAAGCAGCAAAAAGATGACATGAACCAGAAGAGTTGGCGCAGCCGCAGCCCCAAACAAAAGAATACATTTAAATAAATTAATTTATACAAATTAATTTATTTATTTATTTAATTTATATTTATATTTATATTTATATTTATATTTATATTTATATTTA
>NW_013568302.1:559-866 GCF_000499745.2 Eimeria mitis
GACAGAAAAAGGAGACAGAAAAAGGAGACAGGAGACAGAAGAAAAAGGAGACAGATAAAGATAACAAGAAGAAGGAGAGAGGAGAAAGAAGAGACAGAAGAAAAAGGAGACAGAAAAAGGAGACAGGAGACAGAGACAGAAGAAGGAGACAGGATACATAAAAGTACAGGGAGAAAGAGAGAGAAGAAAAAGGAGACAAAAGAAAAAGGAGACAGAAGAAAAAGGAGACAGAAGAAAGAGACAGAAGAAGGAGACAGGAGACAGAAAAAGACAGAGAAAAAGAGAGAGAAAAAGAGAGAAAGAGAGA
>NW_013568303.1:0-704 GCF_000499745.2 Eimeria mitis
AAAGAAAATAAAAAGAAAATAAAAAGAAAATAAAAAGAAAATAAAAAGAAAATAAAAAAAAAATAAAAAAAAAATAAAAAGAAAATAAAAAGAAAATAAAAAGAAAATAAAAAGAAAATAAAAAAAAAATAAAAAGAAAATAAAAAGAAAATAAAAGAAAATAAAAGAAAAAGGAAAGAAAGGAATGAAAAGGAAAGAAAAAGAAAAAAAGAAAAAAAAGAAAAAAAAGAAAAAAAAGAAAAAGAAAAAACAGCAGAGTCAGCAGCAGAAGACGAAAAGAAAATAAATATTATAAAGACAAAGACAAAGACAAAGACAAAGACAAAGACAGAGAAAAATAAATAAAAATAAATAAAAAGAAAAAGAAAAGGAAAGAAAAAGAAAAAGAAACAAATACAATAAATATAATAATAATAATAACAAAGGAGACAGAAACATAAATAAATAAAATAAAAAAAAGGAGACAGATATAAATATAATAGTAGTAGAAAGGAGACAGATACAGAAAGAAAGAAAGAAATATAATAAATAAAAAAGAGAAACAAAAAAAGAAAAAAAAACAAAAATAAATACAAATATAATAACAGTAATAAAACAGACAAACACAAAAGGAGACAAAAAAGGAGACAAAAACAAAACCCTAAACCCTAAACCCCAAACCCTAAACCCTAAACCCTAAACCCCAAACCCTAAACCCTAAACCC
>NW_013568303.1:804-955 GCF_000499745.2 Eimeria mitis
TCCACACAAGCTTGTATGACTCTATGGCCCCCTTGGGCTCGCAGCTGCCCTCCTCCTCGCCCAAGCCTGAGTCCTCGCTGTGCATACACCCCAAACCCTAAACCCTAAACCCTAAACCCTAAACCCTAAACCCTAAACCCTAAACCCTAAA
>NW_013568304.1:0-414 GCF_000499745.2 Eimeria mitis
GTGGCTACGTATGACTCCTAAACAGGCCCGCGGCCGCGGCCTCTTTGTCACTGGATCTACGAATTACGTACCAAAATGACTTCAGGTTTCTGTTATTCCCGGGGGAAATCCTAAATTTACGAAACGTCCGATGGAGGGATCGATCAGAATCGTCTTCCTCCATCGCTGTGTGCTTGTCCCCGCCAGGTGCAGGCTACTGCCGGCTATTCAACTTTTCAACTGCCGGCTATTCAACCAGGCAGCAGGTGCTACGGTCGGACCGCACGCTAGACCTGGCTCTTCCGGATAAACTCTGCTAGTAAGAGTGCCAACTTCTTCTAATTAGTAAAACATTTATCTCTAATTGATCCTACGGTGCTACACAAGGCCTAACTATGCTCCTTCAGCGCGCCCGGGCGCGTAGCCCAGGGGTTG
>NW_013568304.1:491-865 GCF_000499745.2 Eimeria mitis
TTATTATACATGAACCAAGGTAACCTCGAACCAAGGTAACCTCAGACCTCGAATATCTCAGAGTATCCACTCTGTATCTTACTCTTAGGCTAGCGCAACTGTGGGCAATGTAGTGCCTGTGCACTACAGGTTCACTCGATACGATAATTCCTCTATAATTATAGCCGTTCTCCTCTCAAGGAAGTTGATAACAAAAATTTAATAAATATTTCAGTTGGATTTTATACATAAATGCCTACATTGCTTTCCTTCCAGTAGTCCTGGAGGTACCGTGCCCTGCAGCACCCCCCGGTATCATTAGATTATCCTCATACTCGGCGCTCGCAAGCCTGCATCTTCTGCTTTCCATCATCTCGGCAGGAGCTCAAAGCAGC
>NW_013568305.1:0-215 GCF_000499745.2 Eimeria mitis
TACATATATATATATATATATATATATATATATATCCCATAGATATCTGGTCCCGTCATAGATCAGGGGCCCCCAAATATATACCGGGGGGCCCCCCATAGACAAGGGGCTCCCTCCCCATATATAAGGGGCCCCCCATAGATAAGGGGGCCCCTCATAGATAAGGGGGCACCTCATACATAGGGGGGGCCCCCCATAGATAAGGGGAGACCCAT
>NW_013568305.1:260-710 GCF_000499745.2 Eimeria mitis
ATAAAGGGGCCCCTCATACATAGGGGGGCCCCCATAGATAAGGGCCCCCCATAGATAGGGGGGCCCCCATAGGGGGCCCCCAATAGATAGGGGGCCCCCATAGGGGGCCCCCCATAGATAGGGGGCCCCTTATATGGCGATTATAATTAATAGTTTATTTGTTGCTGGGGTAGGATAGAAGGAGACAGAATTTGTTTGTCTCCTTTTTGTTTTTGTTTTTTTGTTTTTTGTTTTTTGTTTTTTGTTTTTATTTTATTTTATTTTATTTTATTTTAATTTATTTTATGGCGACGATTTGTTTCTTTTGTTTTTTTATTAACCCCATTGATGCATTATAATTAAAATAAAAATAATGTTATTAGCAAACCTTTTTTTTATTACTATTTATTTTATTTTATTTTATTTTATTTTATTTTATTTTATTTTATTTTATTTTATTTTATTTTATTT
>NW_013568305.1:810-1881 GCF_000499745.2 Eimeria mitis
CTTTACTATTATTTATTTTATTTTATTTTATTTTATTTTATTTTATTTTATTTTATTTTATTATTATTAGTATTATAAAAATAAAAATAAAAATAGTTAATATTATAATTGTTGTTGTTGTTGTTGTTGTTTAGGTTATATAAATGAATAAATAATAATAAAAATAATAAAAATAAAAATAAAAGAAAAAAATAATATCTTTTACTTTTATTTATATTTTTTATTTATATTTATATATATTTATATTTTTAATATTTTTTTTAATATTATTATAGATATAAAAAAAAAAATAATATTTATTATTATAAGTGTTAATTTATTTATACTGAACTAAAAATAATAAAAAAAAAAAAAAAAAATTAATATTATTTTTATATAGTTATAGAAAAAGATTATTAAATTATTATCTTTATTATAACTATTATTATAATATTATTATTATTGTAAATATTATTATATTATTACTATTATATTATTATTATATTATTATTATATTAATATTATCATATTATTATATATTATATTTTTATTATATTTTTATTATATTTTTATTATATTATTTTTATTTTATTATAATTATTATTATATTAATAAGATGAACAAATACGAGCAGTTAATATATAAGGTATGTGCGTGTACACCGCAAGCGGCGGCTTCCTGGTGGTTTGTGGTGGTTTTATGCATGCAAATAGGTCTCAAAAAAGTGGAAATTATAATTTATGAGTATTATATTAAATAAAAAATAAATAAAAATAAAAAATATTCAGAAAAAGCAAAAAAAAAAAAGAAAAAAATGATGGGGCTGCATGCACCGCTCTGCGGTGTATGCGCAGCTCACCGACCGACCACTGCCGACGGCTGCTGCGTGGTTATTTGTTGGTTTTTTGTGTTTTTTAATTAATTTTTTTCGTAATTTTAATTATTTTATCATTTAATTTGTCTTTTTTTCTTTAAATTTCTCTTTTTTCTTCTTTTTCTCCCCCTCTTACCCCCCAAACCATCGCAGCAGCAGCAGCAGCAGCAGCATGGGGCCGCCACCACACACCAAGGCCGACGCCATGCTCACCCATA
>NW_013568305.1:1981-2291 GCF_000499745.2 Eimeria mitis
TTTATTATATTATAAGTATTTTATTATAATTATTATTATATTAATAAGATGAACAAATACGAGCAGTTAATATATAAGATATGTGCGTGTACACCGCAAGCGGCGGCTTCCTGGTGGTTTGTGGTGGTTCTATGCATGCAAATAGATCTCAAAAAAGTGTAAATTATAATTTATGAGTATTATATTAAATAAAAAATAAAAAAAAATAAAAAATATACAGAAAAAGCAAAAAAAAAAAGAAAAAAAATGATGGGGCTGCATGCACCGCTCTGCGGTGTATGCGCAGCTCACCGACCGACCACTGCCGACG
>NW_013568305.1:2391-2923 GCF_000499745.2 Eimeria mitis
CCTTTTTCTCCCCCTATAACCCCCCAAACCACCGCAGCAGCAGCAGCAGCAGCAGCATGGGGCCGCCACCACACACCAAGGCCGACGCCATGCTCACCCATAGCACGCAGAGTACATCTTCATTTATTTAATAAAAATAAAAAAATAAAAATATAAATTAATTTAAATATAATTTAATTATTTTTATCGAAAATAATTTCAGTGTTTCATTCATACACCGCAATAGATCAGCAGCAACACACTGTACTCTCTGCTCGTGCTTGATTTCTTATATTTATTTATTTATATATATTATCGGTGTATATAATATAATATATATATATTATATATATTATAAATATATAATATTATAAATATATATATATATATATATATATATATATATATGTATTAATAAATAAAGTACATACCATCACAGATATATAATATACATCTGTATATTTAATTTATTTTATTTTTTCGTTTGTGTGTGTATACAGAAGAGAAAACAACAAAAACAATAATATTAATAACTCTATTAATTTATTTATTT
>NW_013568305.1:3023-3163 GCF_000499745.2 Eimeria mitis
TTCTTTTGTGTGTGTATACAGAAGAGAAAACAACAAAAACAATAATATTAATAACTCTATTAATTTATTAATTTATTTATTTATTTATTTATGTATTTATTTATTTATTTATTTATTTATTTATTTATTTATTTATTTAT
>NW_013568305.1:3263-3483 GCF_000499745.2 Eimeria mitis
TATTTATTTATATATTTCTTTATTTAATTATATTTATATTTATTTATTTATATATTTATTTATCTACTTAATGATATTTATTTACATTTATTTATTTATATTTATTTATTTAATTATATTTATTTATTTTTATTTATTTATATTCATTTATATTTATTTATATTTATTTATATTTATTTATATTTATTTTTTTTTTGTTTGCAGCTGTACTAAGTGAACA
>NW_013568305.1:3583-4242 GCF_000499745.2 Eimeria mitis
AACAAAAACAATAATATTAATAACTTTATTTATTTTATTTTTTTCTATTCTCTGCTGTCTATACACCCAAAATATCCGTCTGGCGGCACAAATAGGTCAATACAAAGCAAAGGCAGAAACACTCACAAGTAACAAACCCTAAACCCTCGTAAACCCTAAACCCTCATAAACCCTTCAGCTATACATTTACTTATATATTTCTTTATTTAATTATATTTATATTTATTTATTTATATATTTATTTATCTACTTAATTATATTTATTTACATTTATTTATTTTTATTTATTTGTATTTATTTATTTATTTTTATTTATTTATATTTATTTATTTATTTATATTTATTTATATTTATTTATATTTATTTTTTTTTTGTTTGCAGCTGTACTAAGTGAACAAGGCGACTGTGCATGCGCTGCATGTGAAACAACAGAAGAAAAAGTTTTATTATATTTATCTTTACTAAATACACGTATAGAGGAGACAATAAATAAACTAAATAAACAAATAAAATATACAAATACACAAATAAATAAATATGCGGCTGAGTTTAAACAGCTAGCACATAAAAATAAACATTTATTGCAGTTGGGGGGAGGCGGAGATATATAACTTTTTATTTTTTTTTTTTTTTTTTTTTTTTTTTTTTTTTTTTTTTTT
>NW_013568305.1:4538-4883 GCF_000499745.2 Eimeria mitis
CTTCAGTGGGGGGGAGGGGGAGATTTACATATATAACTTTTTATTTATTTATTTATTTTATTTGTTTGTTTATTTATTTTATTTGTTTTATTTGTTTAGTTTATTTATTTTATTTATTTTGTTTATTTTACTTATTTTATTTATTTTATTTATTTTATTTGTTTTATTTATTTATTGTTTTGTCGTTATTTATTTTATTTATTTTAATTTATTTATTTATTTATTTATTTATTTATTTATTTATTTATTTATTTATTTATAAAGAAGCAGAAAAGAACAAAAGGAGACAAACAGCTTATCGCCTACTGTTTATATATTTATTTTTTGTCTCCTTTTATATTTTAT
>NW_013568305.1:4982-5099 GCF_000499745.2 Eimeria mitis
TTTTTTTTTCTCTCTCTCTCTGTCTCTTGCTTTCGTTTGTTATATAAGGCCCCCCCCACATTCTTACGCTCCCTAAACCCTAAACCCTAAACCCTAATAAACCCTAATAAACCCTAA
>NW_013568305.1:6183-6657 GCF_000499745.2 Eimeria mitis
ACCCCAATGATAAACCCTTCTAGGGTTTAGGGTTTAGCTAGATGATACAAATAGAGTTAGTAAGCATATAGCCTTGGCTAGCTGGGGCTTACCCTCAGCTAGCTGTGAGGCCCCTCCACAGCTAGCTGGGGGCCCCCCTGGGTAGTAGCTAGCTGGGGGCCCCCCAGCTAGCTACTAGCTAGCTACTAGCTAGCTACTAGCTAGCTGCTAGCTAGCTGTTAGCTAGTAGCTAGCTAGCTGTTAGCTATCTAGCTAGCTGAGCTGGTTTGTAGCAGCTAGCTAGCCAAGGTATGTATGTGGTAGCTAGCTGAGATTGCTGATGGCTAGCTGAGCTAGCTAGCAGCTAGAGGGGGCCCCTCTGAGCCTCGGTATCAACGAAAAAAAAAATTAAACAAGAGATAAAGACAGAAAGAAAAGAAAAAAAAGAAAAAAAGAAAAAAAAAACAAACACAAAGACACACGGAATGAAGAAAC
>NW_013568305.1:6757-7326 GCF_000499745.2 Eimeria mitis
AGCCCCTCTGAGCCTCGGTATCAACGAAAAAAAAAATTAAACAAGAGATAAATACAGAAAGAAAAGAAAAAAAAGAAAAAAAGAAAAAAAAAACAAACACAAAGACACACGGAATGAAGAAACACCTAATGCTGCAAACTGGCAACGGGGGCAACCGCACGTTCTCTACTCCACTCCTAGCTAGCTAGCTAGCTAGCTAGCTAGCTAGCTAGCTAGCTCGAGGGGAGGCTACTTAGCTAGCTAGCTAGCTAGCTAGCTGAAAGGATAACAAGCTAGCTAGAAAGCTAGCTAGCTGAACGGAAGACTAGCTGGCTAGCTAGCGAGCTAGCCAAACGGAAGGCTAGCTAGCTAGCTAGCTAGCCAAAAGGAAGGCTAGCTAGCTAGCTAGCCAGCTAGCTAGCTAGCTGGCTAGCTAGCTAGCTAGCTAAAAGGAAGGCTAGTTAGCTAGCTAGCTAGCTGGCTAGCTAGCCAGCTAGCTGGATAAAAGGAAGGCTAACTAGCTAGCTAGCTAGGTTGTTGATATTGCCTTAGGGGCCAAAGCCCCTGAGGAGGTGCTGCAGCAAAGCAAG
>NW_013568305.1:9520-9720 GCF_000499745.2 Eimeria mitis
AAAACAAAACAACACACAAAACAACCAAAGAAAAAACAGAAAAAACAAAAAAAGAAAAAAAAAACAAAAAAAAAAAATAAAGAGACAAAGTGCCTACCATCCACCTTAGTACTTGTATATTACAATCCGGTAAAATAATTAAATAAAAAAAAAAAAAAAAAAAAAAAAAAAAAAAAAAAAAAAAAAAAAAAAAAAAAAAA
>NW_013568305.1:10316-10706 GCF_000499745.2 Eimeria mitis
CAAAAAAAAACAAAAAAAAAAACAGAAACAAAAGCAATAAACCCATTAAAATAAAGAGAAAACCAAAACAAAGCCTAATAAAAAACAAAAAAAACAAAAAAAAAAGAAAAAAAAGAAAATAAACATACCTACAATCCATCTTAATCCTTGTATATTACAATCGGGTAAAATAATTAAATCAATAAACCAAACAGCTAGCTGACAAAAATTAAATAAATGAAATAAACGAATCCATGTTGGTGTTGTCTTTACAAAGACACCAACCACCAATAAAAATACAGAAGGACGCTCAAACATTATGTTCTCGCTGTCACCCCTGAACACCAGCAGCAGCAGCAGCAGCAGCAGCAGCAGCAGCAGCAGCAGTAGCAGCAGCAGCAGCAGTAGCAG
>NW_013568305.1:11393-11898 GCF_000499745.2 Eimeria mitis
CGCTGCTACAGCTACTGCTGCTGCTGCTGGTGCTGCTGCTGCTGCTGTTGCTTCTGTTGCTGCTCCTGCTGCTGCTGCTGCTGCTGCTGCTGCTTACTCGCTCGATATTACGACTGTAGAATACGCCCAGCAGGTAAAAAAAAATATCACGCTCTGTACATACACCCCAAACCCTAAACCCTAAACCCTAAACCCTAAACCCTAAACCCTAAACCCTTAAACCCTAACACGTCACTGAACCGTATATAAGAGTAAACCCCAATTCCTTGCTAAACCCTAAACCCTAAACCCTAAACCCTACCCCCTAACTCCTCCCCCCAAAACCCTAAACCCTACCCCCTACCCCCTAAACCCTAAACCCTAAACCCTAAACCCTAAACCCTAAACCCTAACCCCTAACTCCTCCCCGCAAAACCCTAAACCCTACCCCCTACCCCCTAAACCCTAAACCCTAAACCCTAAACCCTAAACCCTAACCTGAAAGAGCCAGAGGCCGACAAAGAGA
>NW_013568305.1:13463-13588 GCF_000499745.2 Eimeria mitis
CTAGGAGAAGGAGAATGAACAATCAGCGTTAGAGGGTAAAACCCGAAAATAATAAACACCATATATATATATATATATATATATATATATATATATATATATATATATATATATATATATATATA
>NW_013568305.1:13688-13829 GCF_000499745.2 Eimeria mitis
GTTTAAAGATATCTGTCCAGAAGTTGCGGCAGCACATTAAACAAAGCAAAGTTCCATCCAAAGAGTCCGCGGCTCCTACACACAAACCCTAAACCCTAAACCCTAAACCCTAAACCCTAAACCCTAAACCCTAAACCCTAA
>NW_013568306.1:0-350 GCF_000499745.2 Eimeria mitis
GCGCGAAAGCAGCGTGCGCTGTTCGGTGCTGGGGTTGTCGGTGAAATGATTTGGCAGTTTCGGCGTGGGAACGGTGAACTGCGGGTTGATTTCGCCACAACACAGCGGGGTTGTAGTGGTATTGGTTGTTTGCTTCTGGCGCAGCAGTGGGGTATGTTACACGTTGAGTAGAACAGCCTCACTAATTTTGGATGCTGCAGCTTGGGTTGTGAAGGCAGTGTGAGGTTTTACGGGCAGACAGGAAACCTTGCTATCCTGGATGCTTCACCTGCACGACAGAGAGGCTCGCTGGTTGCAAGGGATGTGTGAGAAGCAAAGGGTCATCGTGCTGGGGAGTTTGTGGACAAATG
>NW_013568306.1:511-580 GCF_000499745.2 Eimeria mitis
TGTAGTGCGCTAGCACTACAAGTAGCTGCAATCAATAACGATAGGTAATTATAGGGAGAAGGAGCGAGG
>NW_013568306.1:680-955 GCF_000499745.2 Eimeria mitis
GTAGGACTCTTGTTGGGTGTTGGCTATCGTTGACGTGGTGCGTAACGTACCGAAACGCGTTGTCGACGGCTGAAGGCAATGAGTTCTGAAGGTACTTGGACGAGCGGTGGTACAGCTCTTGCGGCGGTGGGGGTGCTGTGAGATGTGTTTGGGATTTCATCAGCCTGCGGTTCGTCGAGTGTTCGTTGTTGTGGGGATTCTCCTTTACTGCAAGGAAGTACTCGAGGGACAGATGGGCAGGTGACTCTCGAAACTTCATCATCATTGTTCTTTGA
>NW_013568307.1:0-135 GCF_000499745.2 Eimeria mitis
TCTCGACGTTGTGTGTTGGAGATCAATGCGGTGTGACGACAGGTAGCGCCAGCTGTGCCGGGGTCAAAAAAATGCTGAACAAGCGCCTCCAGGTCGAGCTGGGAGTCCACAAAAAGTGCGTCCAGCGGTAGGTTA
>NW_013568307.1:235-955 GCF_000499745.2 Eimeria mitis
TGCGGGGAACCAGGCGTGCGTTTTCACGACCGGTATTCTCGACGTTGTGTGTTGGAGATCAATGCAGTGTGAGGACAGGTAGCGCTAGCTGTGTAGGGGTGTACTGGATGCTGAACAAGCGCCTCCAGGTCGAGCTGGGAGTCCACAAAAAGTGCGTCCAGCGGTAGGTTAGATGTGGAAGATGGGAGGATCCCGCTCACGGACGCTGACCAGGAGTGACGAGGGAAGTGCAAGGGAGCTGGATACAATTTAAAACAAGCACACGTCAGCAAGGTATTTCGTTTGCTCCGAGGAGTACCGACGTTTTCTTGTCGCAACGCGGATGTGTTTAGCGAAAGCCATCGGGAGTGGTGCTGCAGCTTCTCTCGAGGTCAGCTGGACGTTCGGGTGTATTGACGGCTGCACCGGCAGTCAACGCGGGTCTAAAGGTTTACATCCGCCCGCGGGTGCTTCTTGAGCAAACGAGTTTGCGGCGTTGATTTTAGAGAGTGTAGACGTGAGTGCAAGGCGTTACTTTGGTGCATCGCGAAGTGCCTGGGCTAGTGTTTGTTGTTTGTTGGTCGTCCAGAGGTGGAGTGGAAGTGGCTGTGTCGGTGGGGCTCGTATGCTGTTTCAGAAAGTGTGTTTTCCTTGCGCGGACAGGAGCAGGTGTATGCATCGCACTGCGGTGCTGAGGTTGCTTGTGATTGAATGGGTCGCAACAGTAAAGACCGGGAGTGT
>NW_013568308.1:0-408 GCF_000499745.2 Eimeria mitis
CATCACTCGCCAGGCTACATATCATGCCTATGATGAACCCACGCAGTAGTGTCGGACACGTCCAAGTTCACTTTCCATATGTTCAGTGATTGAGAGAAACCCACTATCGGGCATCCGCTAGTGCACCGGATTTATTGCGACTTTTCTATTGAGCTTCTCTCCTGTTTTCGCCTGCGTGCTCATCAATTCAGTCTACTCGTAATGCAGAAGCAACCCACCAACTTCGCCGTGCAAATGTTCATTTCGAATGCCGTACGCGATATGTAAAGCATTCTATGAGAGGCATATCTGCATAATCGAAAGCAAGCAGAAATTCCCTGCATGTGCACAAGGCGAAGGGGGACTTAAAGCCAAACAGAACATCAAGCTGAAGCGACGATATTCCAAATAAGCACCTTCCACCAGAGT
>NW_013568308.1:508-617 GCF_000499745.2 Eimeria mitis
AAGCTTTTGCATGCCTCGAGCCAAACATCGACAAACCGAGATGCTGCCCCGCGGCTTCGTTGGAGCGCTGGGCTTGTAGGCAACGTCGGTCATTGCACGTTTTCGCATT
>NW_013568308.1:797-955 GCF_000499745.2 Eimeria mitis
TAGTATATCGTATGCGCCCTTCAAACACTTCAGTTGTTACTTATCTGCAGTTTGCAATGGCCAAGCCCATAGTCAAAGTGTAGTTGCGGTGGTTTCCGGCTGCCACAATATCAGCCTTGAGGGGAACTAGCCAGAAACGTTTGGGACGCCATATTCCG
>NW_013568309.1:0-423 GCF_000499745.2 Eimeria mitis
CTAAACCCTAAAACCCTAAACCCTAAAACCCTAAACCCTAAAACCCTAAACCCTAAAACCCTAAACCCTATTTATTTATATGCATGTATGCAGAGGCTTATATTTGTAACAAACAAAAAAAGAAAAAAAATAAAAAACAAAAATAAAAAAATAAAAAATAAATAAACAAATAAACAACTAGATAAATAAACAAATAAACAAATAACTAAATAAATAAACAAATAAATAAATAAATAAACAAATAAACAAATAAACAAATAAATTAATAAATAAATAAACAAACAAACAAACATATTTATATTTATTTTTATTTTTGCATGCAGAGGTAACCCGTCTCCCTACTGGTGTACGTCTAGCATCAATTTGTAACAAAAAACAAAAAAACAAAAAAACAAAAAAAAAAAACTAAATAAATAAAAAACA
>NW_013568310.1:0-582 GCF_000499745.2 Eimeria mitis
AGCCAGAAGATGCAGCTTAAAGGCCCAACTGGCGGTCGGCTGCCGAGCTTGCACGATCTGCCTTTCTGTCAATGTTTGGCAGAAGCGCATTTGAAACTTGCGCATCATCCTCACTGTTTGGTGCAACATCTGGAAAAGCAAAGGACCTACAGATCCAGCAAGTCTCCTCTTCTATACTTCAACAATACCTTGCGAAGCATCAGCGCAACTGACGCTGAGCGATATGCAACATAGCTCTAAATGCGAATACAAAAGCTACGCTACCAGCAATCTACTCTGTGCAGAGCAATCATTGTTATTGGCACAAACTTTGACACAGAGGGCAGTTAGTACCTGGCTTTTTTCCAACTATCAGCTGCAGGCCGCCGTCACTCACCTGCCATCCCCTGTGTTAGGCATTCAGCCTAACACATGCGCTTTGGCTTGGCGCAAATCAGCGACAGAGGACATCGCCAGCTCCGCCCTTTATCCTACAGGCGTTCGCTTTACCAGATTCAGACGCATGGTATATGAACGCACTAACTAAGTAGTAAATTGTGCTTGCATCGCTGCATTAGCAATCCACTACAGGACGTCGCCTGT
>NW_013568310.1:793-864 GCF_000499745.2 Eimeria mitis
TGTTTCGAAGAGCCTGGTAACCCTGGCAACAAATATTACGTAGCCGCAAAAATAATAGAACGATTGATGCC
>NW_013568311.1:0-523 GCF_000499745.2 Eimeria mitis
AACTGCTTGGCACTTCTGATGGCAATTTAGACCACGTTAACGACGGAGCGTTCGGCAGAGAACACGGATCGTTTGCCTCTTCCCCCTTTCGCAAAAAGCCCAACCACCCCTGGCACACACGTGGGCCTGTCGTGTGGGCTAGACACCTGCGATCCACTGCTTAAAATCTAGTACAAGACCACACAAAGGCAAGTATCTTCCAGGTTCCCAGTTAATTGCCATTTCTCTGTCTTCACTGTTGCACAGTTCACAACATAAATTCATCCTCAAAACAGCTGGACCGTACAATGTGAGCCGCTGTTGCTGAAAACTCCCCAACCCACAAAACTAACACAGTCACCCCGCCGACCCCCCCTGCAAACCCTCCAGCGACCCCTACGCAACACGCATATACACCGTCCACACTACTAACACATAGAGCTTCTTCGAAAGGCATATCGCCGTGGGAAAGCCATGCGTGACCGAAAGGCAGATACGATCTCGCAACGCGCAGCTCTAGACCCACCCACACAAACTCCACAAC
>NW_013568311.1:577-864 GCF_000499745.2 Eimeria mitis
CGCGCAAACGCCTCTCCGCCGCGCCTACTAACCACTAAGTGCACTGCGCATACATGCCAACCCTTCTATGGGCATACTTGCCGGACATAACAGGACCCCATCGCAACGGCAGATACGCGCCTTCGCCACACTGCGGCTCGAGTCACCCCCTCACAAACCGCACAACAGCCCCCAAACACACACACGCTCCTACCCTAGCTTCTCTCACGACGCAGCGCATACCTCTAGACACCAAGCATGCCTACTACCCACCACACTGCGCATGCATCCTCTCCCTTCTAGAGGCA
>NW_013568312.1:0-295 GCF_000499745.2 Eimeria mitis
CATTAAGCGGCTTTAATTAAAGAATTAATTATCTGAAATAAAATAAATAAAATAAATAAAATAAATAAAATAAATAAAATAAATAAAATAAATAAATTTATTTATTTATTTCAGTTTTTAAACAAATAAAAAAACACAAAAAGTTTTTTTTTTTTCTTTTTTTGCTGCGGTGTGCAGCGGTGCACCTCGCTCAGCTGCAGTTGCTGCTGCCGATATTTCGTCGTTTTTTTTTGTTTAATTATAAATTTTAAAATTTAAAATAATTAAAATAATTAAATTATTTAATTTTTATTTA
>NW_013568312.1:404-864 GCF_000499745.2 Eimeria mitis
TTCTTTGAAACACAGAAATATATTCAATGAATTATATTTAATTAAAAATAAATTTATTTAATTTAATTATTTAATTTTATTTCTGATTATTTATACTCATCAGCACGTATCAGCAACCAGGAGACAGCTTAGTGGTCTATGCACACAAACCCTAAACCCTAAACCCTAAACCCTAAACCCTAAACCCTTGGCAGGAGACTCAGTTGAGGAGGTGCAGCAGCATCTAGCAGTTGTAGAGAGAGACTAGCGGGGCCCCTTTGAGGTGTACATACACCCCTGCTAGGGTTTAGGGTTTTGGGTTTAGGGTTTAGTGTTTAGGGTTTAGGGTTTAGAGGAAAATAAGCTGCTGCTTGATCTGTTGCAGCAGCAGCAAAAACAGCGACAGCTGCAACAGCAGCAACTAAGAAAACAGCAGCAGCAGCAGCAGCAGCAGCTGCTGCTGCTGCTGCTGCTGCTGCTG
>NW_013568313.1:0-233 GCF_000499745.2 Eimeria mitis
ATATATATATATATATATATATATATATAATAATAATAATAATTATTATTATTATTATTATTATTATTATAAAAATTATAATTATAAAAATACCATCAACAGATACACCCGAAAGAGGGTGGGGGCTCTGATACTTACCTCGCATTACAAAAACAAAAAAACACAGCCTGGTCTGGGTGTTGCTGCTGCTGCTGCTGCTGCTGCTGCTGTTGCTGTTGCTGCTGTTGCTGCTG
>NW_013568313.1:333-1371 GCF_000499745.2 Eimeria mitis
ACACCCGAAAGAGGGTGGGGGCTCTGATATTCACCTCGCATTACAAAAACAAAAAAACACAGCCTGGTCTGGGTGTTGCTGCTGCTGCTGTTGCTGCTGCTGCTGCTGTTGCTGCTGTTGCTGCTGCTGCTGCCTTCAGGAGACAGGGTTTGTGCGTGATAAGCTTTCGCTGCTGCTGTCGCGGCTGCTGGGCGCGGGGGGAGGTAGCGAGGTGGTGGTGCGTCCGCAGCAGCAAGTGCTGCAGCAGCAGCAGCAGCAGCAGCTGCAGCAGCTGCTGCTGCTGCAGCGTGGCCTCTTAGATTCCTTTAAAGACGAAGCAGAGCATAATAAAGAATTTGGTGGGATGGGGAGAACGCAGCAAACGAGACAAAACCACCAGGACTGCAATGATGCTGTTGTAAACCCTTTTGCTGCTGCTGCTGCTGTTGCTGCTGCTGCTGTTGCTGTTGCTGCTGTCGCTGCTGCTGCTGTTGCTGCTGCTGCTGTTGCTGTTGCTGCTGTTGCTGCTGCTGCTGTTGCTGCTGCTGCTGTTGCTGCTGCTGCTGTTGCTGCTGCTGCTGCTGCTTATGCTACGAAGAATGCTTCGTGATGCTGGTGCTTGCTGCTGCTCGTGTTGGCTGTTGAATTGCTGCTTCTGTGGACCCTTTTGCTGCTGTTGCTGCTGCTGCATCAGCAGTCCCCAGTGCTGCTGCTGAAATATTCTTGTGCGTCTGGCTAAGTTGCTGCTGCTGCTGCTGCTGCTGCTGCTGCTACTGCTGGCGTTGTTGCTGCTGGTTGCCTGGTTGTGTTTCTACTTATCATTCCATTGCTGTTCCTGTTGCTGCTGCTGTTGCTGCTGCTGCTGCTGCTGCTGCTGCTGCTGCAGTTCGCGGAGCTGTTAAGAGCGCGCGACCCTGCTGGCGTCGGCGTACCAAACCCCCTGGCGAGGGACCTCCTCAGAAAGCTGTTGGCCTTCGACCCTCAAGTACTTAGGGTTTAGGGTTTAGGGTTTAGGGTTTGGGGTTTAGGGTTTAGGGTTTAGGGTTTGGGGTTTAGGGT
>NW_013568313.1:1471-2107 GCF_000499745.2 Eimeria mitis
TGGCGTACCAAACCCGCTGGCGAGGGACCTCCTCAGAAAGCTGTTGGCCTTCGACCCGCAAGTACTTAGGGTTTAGGGTTTAGGGTTTAGGGTTTAGGGTTTAGGGTTTGGGGTTTAGGGTTTAGGGTTTGGTGTTTAGGGTTTGGGGTTTAGGGTTTGGGTTTTGAGGTTTAGGGTTTAGGTTTTTGGGTTTGGGGTTTAGGGTTTAGGGTTTAGTATTTAGGGTTTGGGGCTTAGGGTTTGGGGTTTAGGGTTTAGGGTTTAGGGTTTAGGGTTTAGGGTTTGGGCTTTTTCGCAGGAGCGTCTATCGGCTGAAGCGGCGCTGCGGCATCCGTGGTTTTCGGTTTCTGCTGCTGCTGCTGGAGCGGTAGATGAGCAGCTAAACCCTAAACCCTAAACCCTAAACCCTAAACCCCAATGACACCCCTCACTGTTTCTGCTTTCTCATCCTCCAAGAGGGAGTGGGAGAGAGAACGATTCGCCGCGTGTACAAATCTTAGATTCTTGGCTAGCTAGATAACCAGCTAGCTAACTAGCTAGCTAGCTAGCTAGCTAGCTAGCTAGGCGGTCAGCTAGCTAGCTAGCTGGCTAGCTGGCTAGCCACTCACCACTGGGGCCTCCGCCGCTTGCGGCGTG
>NW_013568313.1:2207-4321 GCF_000499745.2 Eimeria mitis
GCTAGCTAGCTAGCTAGCTAGCTAGCTAGCTAGGTGGTCAGCTAGCTAGCTAGCTGGCTAGCTGGCTAGCCACTCACCACTGGGGCCTCCGCCGCTTGCGGCGTGAGCTGTAGTTGTGTGCGGACTGCATGCAGAGACACTTTTGCCTGTTTGACTCATTGCAACATTTGCTAGTTAGTGAAAGTGTTTAGGGTTTAGGGTTTAGGGTTTAGGGTTTAGGGTTTAGGGTCTGGGGTGGACAACGTCTTAGGCTAGGGTTTAGGGTTTAGGGTTTACAACTGAGGGCCTAGGGTTTAGGGTTTACGCGGGTAGGGTTGAGGGTTTATGAGGTCCTCAACTCCCCTTGTAATTAGGGTTTAGGGTTTAGGGTTTAGGGTTTAGGGTTTACAGCAACTCCAAGGCGCAGTAGCAGCCGTATAAACATAATGATAAGACCCAGCAACAACAGTAGTAAGAATAGTAATAATAAATAAATAAATAAATAAATAAATAAATAAATAAATTAAATAAATAAATAAATAAATTAAATAAATAAATAAATAAATAATGGTGAATGATAGAAGCAATAAATAATAATTATTAAATAATAAATAAAATAAATAAATAAAATAATAATAGTAAATAATAGCAGCAATAAATAAAAACTATTATTATAGAAAAAAAAATAAATATATATAATTTATATATAAATTTATTTATATAAATATAAATATATATAATATTGGGGTGATAGCCATAATAACAATATTTATTATTATTTTTATTATTATTTCTCTTACTGTTATTGTTGTTATTATATATTCTTATTATTTTATATTGTTGTTGTTTATTAGTATTATTATTATCTATTATTATTATATTCTAAATAATAATGACTATTATATATATATATATATATATATATATATATATGTATATATATATATATGTATATATATANATATATATATATATATATATATATATATATATATATATATATATATATATATATATATATATAATGTATAATTATTATTATTACTGTTATATTATTAATACCTGTCTCAATTCGTAATTATAATTACTAGAAAAAGTAATAAATAAATATAAATAAAATAATAATTATAATAAATATAAATAAAATAATAATAATAATAAATATAAATAAAATAATAATATTTTGGTTGTTTGTTTCGTTGGGGGTATTGATACCTAACAAAAGCAAAGACAAACGGGGGCTGCCTATACACCCCAACAGTTGCAGTTCTATAAAGTCACATTCACGTGTCGCTGCAGCACCACGACTTGCTGCTGCTGCTGTTCCTGCTGCTGCTGCTGCTGCTGCAGCAGGAGGAAAAGCAGCAGCAGCAGCAGCAACCCCCGCAGCAGCTTCAGCAGCTGCTGCAGCTACTGGGGGGGCTGCATTGGAAGCCGGATGCGAAATTTCGGGGGCGCAGCAGGAGCAGCTGGCTGCTGCTGCTGCTGCTGCTGCGGCAGCAGCTGCTGCTGCTGCTGCTGCATGTCGAACGATGGCGGGTGCATTGGCTGTCCGTAGACGGGGTGCTGCTGCTGCAGCAGCTGCTGCTGCTGCAGTGGCTGCTGCTGCTGCTGCTGCTGCAGGTCATACGGCCTACTCGTGCCATAGAAAGGCTGCGTATGCTGGAGGTGCACCTGATCGTGGTTCTGTGCTGCATGCTGCTGCTGCAGTTGCTGCTGCTGCAGCTGCTGCTGCTGCTGCTGCTGCTGCTGCTGCTGCATGCCAAAAGAAAGACGAATTCGAAGCGGCTTCATCCCGGGGGGCCTCTGGGTGGTTCCCTCTCCCATCTGCTGCGGCGCTGTATGATGGTGCATCAGCTGCTGCTGCTGCAGTTGCTGCTGCTGTTGCTGCTGCTGCAGCAGGTGCTGCTGCTGCTGCTCTTGCGGGTGCAGCGAGCTCTCTCTTGTCTTCTTTTTTGGCTTCGATGATTTCCCTTTTTTGTCGCGGCGCAGAGATCTCTGAGAGACGCCATCAAGTGGAGCAGCAGCAGCAAACGGCTGCTGCTGCAGCTGCTGCAGCTGCTGCTGCTGCTGCAGCTGCTGCTGCTGCAGCAAAGATCCATCAAAAGCAGCAGCAGCATCGCTCCCTTGATAAC
>NW_013568313.1:4421-5995 GCF_000499745.2 Eimeria mitis
CCCATCAAAAGCAGCAGCAGCATCGCTCCCTTGATAACCCCCAACAGGCGCATGCAGCGGCATGGCTTGCATAGGGTGGCCTACAGGGGGAGCAGCAGCAGCATACGGCTGGTGAGGAGCAGCAGCAGCAGCAGAAGCAGCAGCAGAAATGTCTCCGTCTCGTGCTGCTGCCCTACGCTGCCTCTTTGTCTGTGGTTGCTGCATCAGCAGCATCTGCTGCTGCTGCTGCAGCTCTTGCTGCTGCTGCGATCCTCTCTTAGTGAGAGACGGCGGCAGCTCAATGCCCTCAGGGATATACCCAAGGTAGCTCGGTATATAGGGTTGCTTCTTGCTGCTGCTGGTTCCTCTGACTCCTGCTGCTGCTGCTGCTGCTGCTGCTGCTGCTGGAGGTGCTTCTGCTGCTGCATTTGCTGCTGCTGCTGCAGCAGCAGCAGGAGGCCTCGGAGGAAGCCGCATAAGGGCTCTCCTTGGTGCAGCAGATGCATCGAAGGGTGCAGGACCGGTAGCTGTTTGCAGCAGTTGCTGCTGCTGCTGCTGCTGCAGGTGTAACGGGTGTTGCTGCAGTTCTGTCGCCGCTGCAGCAGCAGCAGGAGGCGCAGCAGCAGCAGCAGCAGCAGCAGCACCATATAACCCGTATGCTGCTGCTGGGCGCTTGCTGCGGAGAGGGACAGAAGAAGATGCAGCGCTGCGGCTGTTGGATGCTGCGCTGCTGGAGGAGACAGCAGAGCCGTCGTCGTCGTCGCCTTCTCCCTCTATCAGCTCGCCCCCCAAACCCTCGCCCTCTAACCCCACACCCTCTCCTGTACACACGCAACAGCAGCAGCAGCAGCAACAACAGCAGCACCAAATGAAGATGCAGCAGCAGCAACAAAGAACACAACACACAAACACACCCCAACCAAATTTCAGCAAGAGGAACAGCAGCAGCAGCAGCAACAGCAGCCGCAACAGCAGCAACAGCAACAGGAGCAGCAGCAACAGCCAACATCTTGGGCGAATGCAGCTCTGTACAAATCCTACTACTACTCCTACTGTGCCCCGCGTCTGCTGCTGCAGCTGCAGCTGCAGCTGCTGCACCTGCTGCTGCTGCATCTGCTGCTGCTGCTGCTGCACCTGCACGTGTTGCTGCTGCTGCTGCTGCTGCTGCTGCAGCACTGTGTATACCTGTTGGCGGTGCGCTTGCTGTTGGATCCCAGCAGCATCTGAAGGCCTCAAAGAAGCGACGAATTTTCTCTCCTTGTGCAGCCCCATGCAGACAGTGAAAGTATATGCATGCATTCACGCGGCTCCGCATCAGTATGAAACCCATACACTCCAGTGCCTGCAGCAGCAGCAGCAGCAGCAGCAGCAGCAGCAGCAATAGCAGCAGCAATGGCAGCAAAAGCAGCAGAAAGGAGATGCATAGTACAACAACCGCAGCTACACACACAAACAGCAGCGCGATCTGATACTGATAAATCCTGAGCTGCAGCAGCAGCAGCAGCAACAACAGCAGCAGCAGCAACAGCAGCAGCAGCAGCAGCAGCAGCAGATTCGCACCCTAAGGAAGAGAGGACTCTCTTGCCCGTTGTAGG
>NW_013568313.1:6095-6225 GCF_000499745.2 Eimeria mitis
AAACAAAAATAAATAAATAAAATAAAAATAAATAAACAAATAAAATATAAATAAATAAACAAAATAAAATAAAATAAAATAAAATAAAAAAAGAATAAACTAATCCCCCCAATGATCCTAATGCTCCTGC
>NW_013568313.1:6325-6463 GCF_000499745.2 Eimeria mitis
CAAAAACAAAAATAAATAAATAAAATAAAATATAAATAAATAAATAAATAAAATATAAATAAATAAATAAAATAAAATAAAATAAAATAAAATAAAAAAAGAATAAACTAATCCCCCCAATGATCCTAATGCTCCTGC
>NW_013568313.1:6986-7446 GCF_000499745.2 Eimeria mitis
TGCTGCTGCTGCGGGGCTGCTGCTGCTGGCGCTGCTGGAGCTGCTGCCGCTGCTACTGGCGGTGTTGCTACTGGTGCTACTGCTGCTGCTATCGCTGCTGCTGCTGCTGCTGCTGCTGTTGCTGCTGCTGCTGCTGCTGCTGCTGTTGCTGCTGCTGCAGCAAAGAAAGCAACTGACTTGAGGGAAGTGAATTCCGCTTTGTCTGCAAATCGTCGAATTTGCATAAGACAGACGGGCTTGGCGACGCGCTGTACATACACCAGAAACAACACACTGCATGCATGCATGCATGCATGCATCCTGCTGCTGCTGCTGCTGCTGCTGGTGTTGTTGCTGCTGCTGCTGCTGCTGCTGCAGCAGTAGCTGTATTGGGTCTGCTGTGATAGATGTTATTGTGAGAGACAACATATGATATGAATACAAATAAAAATAAAAATATAAACATAAAAAATAAATAGAA
>NW_013568313.1:8697-10122 GCF_000499745.2 Eimeria mitis
CCTGCTGCTCCTGCTCCTGTTGTTGCTCCTCCTGCTGCTGCTGCTCCTGATGATATACCACAACCCCATATATCACCACCACCATCACTACCACCAGGTACTACACGACCTGCTGCTGTTGCTGCTGTTCCTGCTGCTCCTGCTGCTGCTGCTGCTGTTCCTGCTGCTGCTGCTGCTGCTGGTGCTGCACTAGCAGCACCGCTCGCTCCTGATACCACGCTGCTGCCGTCACGCACAACAGAGCCGACGGCGGATCCAGCGCCGCCTCCTGTTGCGTCTGTTGCTGCTGCTGCTGCGTCTGCTGCTGCTGCTGCTGCTGCTGCTGCGTCTGTTGCTGCTGCTACTGGGTCGGTTGCTGCTGCTGCTGCGTCTGTTGCTGCTGCTGCTGCATCTGATCCGACTAAGCTGGCGGCTTGCGGCGTGGTCCCCGTTCTCACGTCCTCTGCTGCAGCAGTTTCTCCTGCTGCTGCTGCTTGTGTTGCTGCTGCTGCCGCTGCGGGTGTTGCTGTTTCTGCTGCTGCTGTTGATGCCTCGGCGCCTTCAGCCGCCGCAGGAGCTTCGGGTGTATCCGCAGCTCCCGATTGCCCCTCCGCAGCAGGCGCAGCAGTATCAGCAGCAGCAGCAGCAGCAGCAGGAGCAGCAGCAGCAGCAGATGGTTCTGAAACTCCCACTGCAGTCTCTGGAGCAGCAGCAGGTGCTGCAGCACCTGCTTCGGCACCTGCAGAAGCAGCTGGTGCTGTCGCCTCACCCTCTGCTGCAGCTGTCTCCGCTGCTGTTGCTGTTGCTGTTGCTGCTGCTTTTGCTGCTGCGTCTGCTGCAAGTGCAGCGCTGCCATCAGCAGACGGAGCCCCCTCCTGACACTGCTGCTGCTGCTGTTGCTGCTGCGCTGTCGGTTGCTGCTGCTCCAGGCTTTGTTGCTGCTGCTGTAGCTCCCCCTGCGTTTGACTCACCTCCTGCAGCTGCTGCTGCTGCTGCTGGAGCTGTTGCTGCTGCTGCTGCTGCAGCTGTTGCTGGTCCTGCTGTTGAGAGAAAGGCAAACTGGCGCTTTCTCCCTGCACTGCCAAGTCCGCGCCTGTTGCAGCAGCAGCAGCAGGAGCAGCAGGAGCAGCAGCAGCAACGCCTGTTTCTTGCGTTGCTGCTGCTGGCCATGTTATAGCTGATGGCTGTGTTGATGCTGAAGCCGTATGTGTTGCTGCAGCAGCTCCTGCAGCAGCAGTTTGAGTTTGCAGCTGCGCAGGCGCAGCACCCCCGCCAGCAGCAGCAGCAGCAGGAGCAGGAACAGCAGGAACAGCAGCAGCAGCAGGAGGAGGAGGATGGCTGGGGACGGTGTTGCTGCTGCTGCCTACAAACTGCAGCGGCACCGGCAGCAGCTGCGGCTGCTTCTTCTTCCGCTGCAGCGACCAGTAGTCTGCGAGGGCGTAGCCC
>NW_013568314.1:0-140 GCF_000499745.2 Eimeria mitis
GCGGCGACAACTCTCCTTCAGGAGGTGCGTCACTGCCCTGTACGGGTGTGGTGATCTGTGTTGCTACCCCACCTCAAATGCTAGCTAGAGAGAAGGGCAATGCGCCTGGACAATTCAGCCTGTCAATTATACCTTGTGAA
>NW_013568314.1:332-863 GCF_000499745.2 Eimeria mitis
TTGCGTCGAAAGGGGAAAGCAAGGGAAGTGAGTTCCGCTCTCTTTGCATAGTGCCCTGGGACCAGCTAACCACATAGCACGCCTACGAAACAGTTGATGTTGGCATGCACGTGTACGTGCTAGTGAGGTGTGTGCGCGTTCGAAGGTTTTCCCGTATCCGTTCAGTCTTTTCACAGTTTGCTAGGCCTATTGATGGCTTTTGGTTTTTTGTACAGAAAGTATGGGGACTGCTGTATATTGCCATGAGGGGAGAGCTATGAGCGAGGACAACTTTGGCTGTGTGTGGGGAGGACAACGCCCTGAGTATTGGTGTCCTTTGGTCACTGTTGTTTTGTTCTCTCATACATAGCACTTCGCGTGCATGCACGTTGAAATCAACTGTTTTTCATAGACTAGTTGGGTGTTCATTCAGATGGTGCGCGGCGTTTGAAACCATTTCGCTGGGCTGCAAATCTGAAACGGCGCGTGATATTGCATACAAGGTCCTAATTGTGCGGAAACATCTCCCCGCTTACTACTTGTTTGAAAAGA
>NW_013568315.1:0-307 GCF_000499745.2 Eimeria mitis
CTTTTTTTTTTTTTATTTTATTTATTTTTAATTATAATAGTCATATAGTGTTTACTATAAAAAATTAAAAAATTTTTTTTATTTTTAATTTAAATTTTTTTATCTTTTTTCATTTTTTTCTGAAAATTTTTAAAATTTTTAATTTTTTCGAATTTTTTAAATTTTTAAAATTTTTTTTAAATTTTTAATTTTTTTTATTTAAAATTTTTTTGTTGTCTTCGATGCTCCCTAGCTAATACTAATACCCTGCATACTTGCTGCTGCTGCTGCTGCTGCTGCTGCTGCTGCTGCTGCTGCTGCTGCTGCT
>NW_013568315.1:331-863 GCF_000499745.2 Eimeria mitis
GCTGCTGCTGCTGCTCATGCTGATGCTGCTGCTGATGGTGCTGATGCTAATGCTGCTGCTGCTGCTGCTGATGCTGCTGCTGCTGCTGCTGCTCATGCTGATGCTGCTGATGCTGCTGCTGCTGCTGCTCATGCTGATGCTGCTGCTGTTGGTGCTGCTGCTGTTGGTGCTGCTGCTGCTGTTGGTGCTGCTGCTGCTGTTGGTGCTGCTGCTGCTGCTGCTGCTGCTGCTGCTGCTGCTGCTTATGAGGATGAGTCTTGCTTGGCGTCCGGTGTGCTGTTGTTGAAGTCACTAAACCCTAAACCCTAAACCCTAAACCCTCCATACTAAACCCTAAACCCTAAACCCTCAATACTAAACCCTAAACCCTCAATACTAAACCCTAAACCCTCAATACTAAACCCTAAACCCTCAATACTAAACCCAAAACCCTAAAGCCAAAACTCTAAACCCTCAATACTAAACCCTAAACCCTAAACCCTAAACCCTAAACCCTCAATACTAAACCCTAAACCCTAAACCCTAAACCCTA
>NW_013568316.1:0-212 GCF_000499745.2 Eimeria mitis
ATATTTATATTTATATTTATATTTACATTTATATTTATATTTATATTTATATTTATATTTATATTTATATATTCCTTCTTTGCTTTTCTTGCTTGTAGGGGGGCCCCCAGGGTGTGTGTTTGGGGGCCCCTGGGGCCCCCCTTTTATTCGTTATGCGGTTATTTTTTTTTTTTTTTTTTTTTTTTTTTTTTTTTTTTTTTTTTTTTTTTTTT
>NW_013568316.1:254-862 GCF_000499745.2 Eimeria mitis
GCTGATGTCTTCTGGCTTGTTTATATTACTAGTTTGTATTTTGTTTGTAGGGTTTACCCTGCTAGGGTTTAGGGTTTAGGGTTTAGGGTTTTTGTGTTGTTTTTAGGGTTTAGGGTTTAGAATATTAAGAACACACAAATGACAGAGGGGCCCCCCGACTCTCTGCCGGCTAAACAAAGCATTGGGGGGATGCATGCATGCATGCATGCACGCATGCATGCATGCATGCATCCACGCATGCATGCATGCATCCACACATGCATCCACGCGTGCGTCCACGCATGCATGCATGCATCCACGCATCCACGCATCCACGCGTGCATGCATGCATGCATGCATGCATCCACGCATGCATGCATGCATCCACGCATGCATCCACGCATACATCCACGCATCCACGCATCCACGCATGCATACATCCACGCATGCATCCACGCATACATCCACGCATGCATGCACGCATGCATGCACACATGCATGCATGCATGCATGCACACATGCATGCATGCACCCCCACAAACAAATTCTAAGTATTTCATCATCAACAGGAATTTGGCTGTGTGGGGCTGTGCATGCATCTCGCAAACAACCGGCTATTTAATGTTATA
>NW_013568317.1:0-832 GCF_000499745.2 Eimeria mitis
GTTCACCACACGCCTGCAATGACATCAACAGTCGTCGCTCCGTCTGTTCTGCGTGAAGCTAAACAAAGAAGTAGTGATAGACAGATCCAAGTACACAAGCTACACACAGATAACCTCAGCCGCCATGAACTAAACTCATTTTTATTCGGGTGGAGATAGGCGAAACCAAACCGCTAGCGTTTCGTTTGCAATTGAGTTCAAATATATTTAGAATATATTTCCGATAGAACGCACAGAAATGTTCATATATGCCTTTTCAATATAGATGGGTTCAACTGTATAATGCCGGGGACCATATATGGAGTTCTTATAGGGTGCATCACCGCCAATCCTAAACCCTAAACCCTAAACCCTTACCTCTTGCTGAAGCGTGTGATGGTAGCGCCATCGCAGTGTCTGTGGTCTGCCGAGAAGCTGCAGTTGATGATGTCTCGCGACACCAATGCAGTGCTGCTGCCTTCGCCTGCTGCGCCCTCGCAGCTTACAAAGCGTGGCAGCTGCTGGACGCGGCCCACACCGACAATCACCGCTTGGCCATCGAAGAGCAGGGGATGAATGTAAGTTCCTGAAGAAGTTAAACACGGAAAGATACAATAAAACTTAAAATAATATAAACATTTATAAAGAACCAACGTAATACAAAAGGGTAAATGCCAACTAGCCATGACCTGCACGTGCCTTCCTCCCTCTGTTCGCCTTCACTTGAACTCCAAACCCTAAACCCTAAACCCTAAACCCTAAACCGTGATCCTTCACAGCTACTAGCGAGCGATCGGGGCTGTCACTACAACAATATCTGCCACGAACCTGAAATGACGCCGACGTTGGACAG
>NW_013568317.1:932-2124 GCF_000499745.2 Eimeria mitis
GAGATCAGAGGGGGAGAGGCGGTTTGCCTTTGCCTGTCACCAGCATAAAAGCAAAACGAAACCGTCTTTTAAAGGGCTATGGAGTTGATGCCAGCCTTCATATAATCTAAGTTTCAATGTTTATCAATCACGTATTCACTTGAAAACAAAAGTACTAAGAATTCAAGTTTCAACATCAACATAATACCATCTGGGTAGAGGCTCAAACAACACAGAATGCCTTGTAAGCGCTCAACGCTCTGAATTTCAACGAACAGCAAACACTGCATGAATCATGTTTCTTGAAACTACTCAACTTCAAGCTTTATGCATGCAAAGAGAAAATTAATTTCAGGTTTGCTGAAAGTGCAGAGATAGCTTGGCTTACAAGGCCCTGCAGACGGATAAGTTCCTTCTGAATGTCAACAAGGGTCAAGTCTTGAACGTTCTTCACGCAGGGAACCACTAAGCCGCCGGGTGCATCGATAGCAACGCTGACGTTATGGTTGCCGAATTCAGTGTACTGCAGCGCAGAACAATCTCCATTTCAACTGCAACTAGTAAAAAAAACAACCTTGGATTGAATTGAAATAGAAGGAAAAGTGGCAGAGAAGAGGTCATCATGAACTTGAAACGAACGCAGTTCGCCCCAAGAAACGCGAGCAGTTTTTTCATCTTTCTCACCGAGTTTTGGGTTTGCGTGTTGAATTTTGAGTTGACGATGGGATATTCGTCCATAGCAATGCTCATTGCTTTAATTAAAAAGGCAGTGAGGGAAATCCTGACGCCTTGAGAACCCAATTCGTTGTTCAACACTTTCCTTACTTCAGTCAAGCGCGTCACGTCGTACTCGTCGCCGATGTTCATATGCGGAACTTTCAGAGATTCTGTCATGGACTAAACAAGCATAAAAACAAACAAACACACAGACAAATATACTGAAAAACACAAAGAAAAAACCCAGGCCAACAAACACACTCACACAAGCAGCACCGCAGCAGCATCAACAACCGCAACAGCAGTAGCAGTAGCCGGTTTTCTTCCTCTGTTATCCTTTCCCCTGCATGCCCTAAAGTACCCAACGCGCCCAACGCCCTTATATACGCCTAAAGCGAAGGCACATGCTAGCTGTTGTTACTTCGTATAACCCAATGAAAGACACTGCCCACTACTTGACATATCAGTTTCGCCGCCACATATATGTATATCTATT
>NW_013568317.1:2160-12111 GCF_000499745.2 Eimeria mitis
ATATATATATATATATATATATATATATATATATATATATATATATATATATATATATATATATACGCCTATTCCAAACGTCCCATAAAGAGGTAGCAGCAGAGACGTGCACGAGCCCAGACAGCCTCAGAAACGAATCAGAAATCTCACTTTGACCATTGCCTTTGAAAAGCCCTGCAGCGGGACCTCTCGGTTTTGTCGGTTTCCCTGGGGGGTCTTGGGGCGTTGTGGCTCTGCGGAAACCCCCTGCGGCTGCTGCAGTCACACAACCCTCACAGGCACCTCGTGAGTTTTGCTTAACAGGGGAAAGCAACGGCTGCACCTGTCCCGCGTATGCATCCCTAAACCCTAAACCCTAGACAGGAAACGCGAACACCATGCAGACGATGCGACGCGCGGCACGTTTCCTTGCTTGAAAAAAATAAAAATAAAGAAGTAGTGGCAACCACCCAGATGATATGAGCATACATACAGAGATAACATGAAACACGTTCTTGTGTGTTTACAGATACAGAGCTACTGAAACTGAAATCGCGGAGAGAAATGTATCATTCAAGTCCTACAGCAGTCGAGGATCCCGAGGACCCCGAGGAGAGGAAGTTCAAAACGTCTTCTTTTGTTATCGCACCGCGCGGGCCTGTACCCTTCACCTTCTCCAAGTCAACGCCCTTCTCCTTAGCCAGTCTGCGTACTGCTGGCGAAGCCAAAGCCTCTCCGCTCTGCGCATCAACCCTCAACCCTAAACCCTAAACCCTAAACCCGAAAAACAGGGAATTTCGAAAAGTGACGCTTCGGCAGAAGAAGAAAGAATAAACCCAACAACAAAGATAGACACAATTGTGCCGTTCATCGTCATGCAGCAAGCCAAGCTGCTTATCTTATACTAATCAGTTTCAGCAATGAACTTCGCCCGTGGGTGTTCAGAAACACAAAATAAACTCAAGCAAGCGTTCCAGCTGTCAGTTTGCACGAAAACAAAACGTGTTTCATATCAACAGTCTGTTATATACATAAGTATATTCATCATAAATGTATTCATGCATGCATGCTTCATTTGTTCTGACGTTTCACTCACCCTGCTTGAGGGAGCCGCAGCTGTCGTCTGCTGCGGCTGCTGAGGTTTCTCGGGAGGTTTTGAATCTGCATCTGGCGGCGGCGGGCTGTGGGCGTTTGCATCTTCTTCTACATCAGGAGAGTCGATGTCAATAAGGGGGCCCCCAACTTTCACCGTATCTCCTTCCTGCAATAAAACAAAACAAAATAAAACAAAACAAAGATGAAATACAATTAAACTGCTCATTCATGCATTTCTTTTCTCGCCTATGCTGCATTTATGAACGATCTACATATCAACAGCTCCGCTGCTGCGCATACAGTAGAGTGTATTATATAAAAACTCATTCTGAATACTTAACTGGTTAATATAAACAGTGTTTATGTTGCTTTCTGCACTCAATTGACCTACCTGAGCATACAGCTTGAGGATCTTGCCGGAGTATCGGCTGGTGATTTCAACTGCCGCTTTGTCTGACTGCACTTCGCACACCTCTTCCATCTGCATTTCAGAGCAATACCAGTTGTTTCTGCTATACATGAGTTTATTTTATTTGTTTATTTCTTCACTATTATACTATTATTGCCCTTCAGCTTAAAATTCGCGTTGGCTGTTGCCTGTGCCTTCCAATAAAACGTGGCTTTCTTACAAACACCCACAAAAAAAAACGAAAAGTATGTATTCTATATCATCATCACCACACGCAAAAGGGTTAAGCAAGAAGCCGCTTCGCGTACCTCCTCCACAGTATCTCCCTCCTTCTTGTACCACTTCGTCAGCTCCACCGCCGCAATACCTANTCGCGTACCTCCTCCACAGTATCTCCCTCCTTCTTGTACCACTTCGTCAGCTCCACCGCCGCAATACCTAAAAAAAACAGAAAAAAAAAAGGCTGTTAGGACACCGAGTCAAAACCCTAGCCTCTCTCTATACACAAGATAGAAAGGGATCTGAATCATATGAAGGATGATATTGCCTGCAAAAGAGCTAAAACCCTAAACCCTAAACCCTAAACCTTAGACCCTATTACGCAGCTCAAGAGCAGATGTATCCACTGACCTTCTCCTATGTCTGCAAGCTTGAAACAGACAACGGCTTGGCGCGGCCGAGACATGCTGAAGATGCCCTGGTGCAAGAAACGCATTGATACGAACGCACCACAAAATATGCACGAGGATCAGAAAAGAAGGGATAGCAGAAACCCACCCAAAACGTACAGCCCACCAAAGCACCGCAAATACAGCTGTTGTAGTGCACCTTTCGGATGCACGGGCAACGGCTGCTGCCTGACAACAGACCCTCTATATCTACATAATAACAAATATCCGCTTAAGTGCCCTCAAGCCCCAAAATGCGCATGCATGCGCATGCATGCGCACATGTGCATACACATCAGTCACTAGGCCCCAACTAACACCCATCTAGGCAATCGTATCCGGCCCAGGCAAGCGTCAGGTGAAGTCAGCTCTGCATGCAGCGACTGCGGAAGTGCTGCTGAGTGCCGTTTGGCGCTATGCACTCGACTGCAGGGGACCAGCAGAACTCGCTAGGCTGCGCAGTGACCCCCGATTAAGCTGTTGCTTCCCGCCTCAGTTACACGCATGCAGAGGTATCTAGAAGTCTGTGGCAAGGCTTGTGCTCTTCGCCTTCGCAAAGGTTTGCTGCCTACCCGAGCAGAAGGCATCCTGGGGAGGCCCTGGTGGGGGAGGCGCACTCCCGCTACGGATGCTGGTAATAGAAAAGTGCTGAAGCCGCCGGCATTTGAAGTATATGAAGTGGCAGCGGCCATGCGGCCCACAGAACGCGCGACAGATGCCATCTTCGGGGTGTATGTGCAGTGATACCGGAAACCGCCGCGACTGGGGCGATAAACTCCGTATCCACCTCTAAATCCAGGGTGAATTTACATTCAAGATGATAAATACCAAAGATAGAAAAGAAATATATACCTTTTACTGGGGTTTTGTTGAGGTCTTCTGACCGCCTGGGCTTGCTCGCATACGACGGGACCGCTATTGCGCCCTGTGCATGTGCTGCCCTCGTTTCACTTCACTAGCAGACTGTTTCACCTCTGTGTCTATATTTGTTTGTGTTTTTAATCGATTTATCTGTAAAACAATGCGCATGCATAGCGTTTATCTGGCCTGTGAGGTTCTCACCCTTTGCCCTCGCGGCGTTCAGGGTTCGCTGGAGGTGCCACGGCCGCCTACGTTGTCATGCTGGCGTTTCCGTTGGAGTTGCACTTTTAAAAATCCTTCGTACTCACACAATAGCCTTATATAGGTGTATCAGTTCAGAGAAAACGGCCATATAAGGAACCAAACTGATTAAGGTGTGTAGGGTAGTCATGTCTACTGCGGGCGGTTGTTGCCATGGAGTTTTGCCATGTAGTATGCTCTCCCTAAACTTAGCGCAGGAACATTCACTTGGCAACTGCTATTAGGCTGCCTCTTCTCCCCCAACGCAGTACGGACCTTAGCAGCAACGGACGAGCCACACGATGGGTTCCTCTACCACGTGTTAGTCACTCGCAACCGACCGAACTTAAAAACAAATACATACTAAGTAGTAACATATATAAATCGATTCATGCATGCACCAAACCCGAAAACATTTGGGAACTGTGACTGGATCGGATCCCTCAGACCTTGGTCTGAGGGGTCCGACGCCGACGCCTGAGCATCAGTATAGAAGCAATCCCCAGTCTATCTAAACGAAAACAGAAGAACCACTGGGGAATTCGTTTCTAGCAAAAGAGAGTCAATGAACACGAACGAGGCGAGTGATCCTGGGGATCTGCAAGCTCTCGTCCTTAGTGTTTGCTTTGGGGGGGCAGTCGACGAGCAAAAATATGAAAGCATCCGCTGGGCGCTTTCAATTTGTCTGACTGCGTGGTCTCTGCTGTATATGTGTGGGGACTGTGCTTCTTTCAGAATCGAGGCCTTCTCACTCTTCTGAGGAGCGGATATACCAGCTGCAGTGCAGTATTGATTTTTTTGTGGTCGGTCGTTAGAGTAGAATAGCGACACATGATAGTTGGACCTCGTTGCCTTTTTTTGTGTTGTTCGGTACTTTTGCGGGTTTCTGAAGTGCAAATTCGCTGTATTCCTTTGCCTATGGTGTGCCATCATTTTTATTTGGAAGTGACAAAACCAGAGACTACTTTTGTGGCTTGAGAACGTTCCGACTGTTTCTATTCAAATGTTCACGCTTTGGCTTAATTGCAAGTTCACCAGGTCTCGATCCGCACTTTTATCATCTACGTTGAGGGCTCGGTCTGCATCCAGATCCAATTGATATACTAGGCATATCTTGACGCCGTCACGGCCGAGTCGTTTGTTATTAGACTTCTTTTTAGATTCCAAATGTGCCAGCGCTTCCCTCGTCCATCCGTCCCATTGCAAACTCCAACTAATTCTTCGAATCAAGTTTGTCTAGCTGCACTTCACCTACACTAGCCGCCGAGGCACGTTCATTGAGCTGCTTTCTCGCACCCATCAGTTCGCATTTTACAGTTTGTAGACCCAGAGAAACCATCTCCAGCCCTCAATGCACGATCTAAGCTTGTCTCTTATCAATGAACAGCTCCTACCGCGTCTTCACTAGGTGTCAGAGCGCGGATAAGTCTCGACAGAAGATGTTGACGGCATAGTCCCCATCAACTGGCTATCGGAAGTCATTCACAGCAACTCAGTTTACACTGTTGAAGTCTTAATTATCACGCGTTCGTCTCTGTAAGCAGTGTATCCTCACTCTGCACTCTGTAGATACTATCGTGCACTGAATAGGCCTTTAATCACGCCTGGTGACGTGAAAGCTGACTATACTTAGGAATGCTGTTGCCTTCTGTAGATCTCGACACACATCTACTGGGTCTCAGATAAGTTTGCAAGACCCGCATTCACACGCTTTATAGAGGCAACAACCTTACCTGCTTCGCCTGCAGTTCACTAGGATGCTTTTTTGTAAAACCGTGTTCATTAGAATCACGTGGAATACATTGGGGCTGGATTATGGTTTCCGAGCTCTTTTTGCATTCTATTCACAGTAACTTTGCCTTAAATTCACGTTGGGGAGGCCACTGTTCGAATCACTACGCATGATTTAACCTTCATTAGGTCAGAACTCATGTTCACTAGGTACAACTTATTCGGCCGTTCTCAATTCATATTCTTCTGTCCAAAATCCACATCAACTAGGTTTACTTCCACACTTGCTAATCCTGGCAGTAGTTCATTAGCAGTGCGGTTGAGTATGCCCTGATGCTGTAGCAGTGCTAAGCCCTTAGGGAGCACCAATTCCATGTGTGTCACCGAGCATTCGCTTCATGCGTCTCAGTCGTTTCACATCCCATATCTCCGCCTTCTAGCCTAAACACTTGCTTCTTAAAGTATCAATCAACACTCACTATTACGCTAGTTTTCTGGGCATAACCAAGGACAGAAGCGAGCCGCGACGAAGGTGAACACATCAAGTAAGATTTTCCGAAAGCATCTGACCTTTTTCTCCTGTCCCCAGGTGTCCTGTGCGTCGAGCTCAGGGCCTGGGTGTTGGTTTTTGAGGGGAGAAGGCAGCCTCAATGGAGTTTCAGCGCGCTTCGCTGCGGCTGGTGATGCAAGCCAGCCTCACGTGTGCACACAAGGAAGCTCTAACGAAGCTTTCTTTACTGCACGCTTTACCTCTGTATACGCTTATGGAGCGTTGCACTCACTTGGAGGCGACCTGCCAAGGCCAAGTGAATGCTCCTGTGCTATCTATAGACACACCAAGCTACGCTGACTGGTTTTCTGTGCCTCAAATTTCTACTGAGCGACTTGTATTTTTCACAAAATTCAAGGTTTTTTGGTGATGTCGTACTGCGCACTCCACCAGTTAGCAAATCGCATATATAGCGCGCGAAATCAACCCCGCTGGTCGCCAGTCTGCAACTCTCGCGTTTCAGGTTACACGTGTTCGTTCCCACGCCCAGATTGCCCAGCCTGTCGCAGTGTGTCTAGCAAATCATCGTGTAAATATGATGATCACACATGTCTGAATAAACAAAGAACGAAATTTAACCAGTTAACATTCATTATTCCTGCTTGAGGAGCAGTGTTAACTGGGTTTGGTTCCCAGCCAGTGGCGCCGCTCTGGGCGTCGCCCTAGAAGCCCAGAGCAAGCAAAACAAGCCAAGTCCTTGCACACCTCTGTGTGAAATCATTATGGTCTGTATCTCCCGTTGTCGTGGAGACTATAAGGGCGGCCCGTTTCAATTGTTTTGCCTGCCGCCAAAGCAGCATATTTTGTTTTCTAGTCGGTGGCTAGAGGATCGTCGAGCCTCTAAAGTATCCAGCGGACCAACGGAGCAAAGGTTGATCCGTTAACTGTGACACCCACTAGAAGCCAAAATATGGTAAACGAACTGCTGGCAGATCCGAACGAAGCAAATGAGGAGCTCGACAGCTCCACCTCATCCAGCGTCGCCGCTTACGAAGCCGGACCGTGGCGAAGTGGTGATGGTCGACTCACAGCAGAGGAAAAGAACTTGATACTTTTCTATTCTGCGAGCAGCCTGATAAGGGATGATCAAAATGCAGGTGAAGATGGTCTTGCGCCGCAAGAAGGGAAGTTCTCTGATGGAGGAGGCCGTCATGCTGCGTTATATACGAAGTGGATCTACACACTGCCGTTGCTATTGGTGGGTTTGGCAGTGTTGATGGCATCAAAAAAGGCCAATAGAATGCTCATGAACAGGATGATTCGTTCATCTGCGGCTGATTGGGTGATTCCATTGAGCGCTCCATCGATGCCAAAAGTGACTATGCGGGAACTTGTACTGTGTGAATGCCAGTTGAGATCAAATGCGTCGGAATTTCAAAACTTGTGGCAAGCAGCATCTCCAGTTGTACAGGCAGCCTTTACAAAGTATTTCGTACCTTCAACGGAATATGATCGAGCCGCCGTTCTTGACCCATTGAAGCTATACAATAAGCACATAAATGCCATGCTCGGAGCTCCACGACCCCTTGCCAAAGATGTTAGGGCCCTTCAGGAGCACAAACTGAATCTGATTTTGTTAAATGGAGTTTGCAGCGCCGCATCAATGACCCTGAGAAAGCTAGCGGAGCTGGAAGAGCTGCATGCAGACACCGGTGTACCGGTGCCTGTGCTGGGTCTGGGGAAACCAATGGACGTGTTGCTGTTGGAGCGGATCATGGAGAGAAAGAAACGGGGGAAAACAGCTGCTGAATTGCTCAGGAAGTTTGGCATTGTGGTTAAGCCCGAACGAGAAACAATGAGTGGGCGTGATCTGTTGTTAAAGTATGCGGACGATTTAATGCGAGAAAATCAAGTGCTGAAGTCTCGCATCTCAAGCGTGAAAATTGAATTTATCCCCTTCTTTAGGTTTCAGGGGCTTGGCGGTGCTATATATCCAGGTCGAGATTACCCAAAATTACGTATCGTTTATTCTGGAGAGCAATTCGGTGTACGCCACTTTGCCTTCGATACTGAGATTTACACTCGGCTTCCTGTTGGTGAGCCGAAGGTTCCGATGTTCTTAGCGGAAACAGGCGCAGAGATGTCCAATAGAGCTCTTGCCGATTTCGTGTTGGATCTGCAAGAGTTTCAGAGCACTCTCGCGAGAAGTGAACTTAACAGCAGAAGGAGATATTTTGACGAACTTGGATTTGCAGAAGGAGGTTTGGATCCTGAGAGTCTTGAGGCACTCGCAAGGTTTGTTATCTAACGCTTTCAAGTCTGCTGTTGCAGATGGGGGGCGGATGCAGGATATCTCCAACCAATGCCGAAACCATAGGCCGAAATGCATGTGTGTTTAGGGCCTAAACGTTGGTTTTTTACATCTCCGGTGTATATGAAGGGGGCTGTGATGAAGCAGGAACTAAGTAACTTGGTCGAATTCTTTAGTCATTCAGTTTTTACTTGCGCTCGAGATGCAAGCTCTTCATACAGGTGGCCCTTCTGTGAAGAGCAGCCTGCAATTGAGTTACCAGCCGTTTGACTTCATCGACGGTGTAGGGAGACTAGTTCTAAGTGTACAGCAGTTGATAAGCGAAATTGTGTAAGGTTTGCAAATTGTAAATACACTAGGAGACAAAATGAAGGCAGTTGGTACAGGAGAAACATGAGGAGGGAACCGAAGAAGAATGGCTTATGCCACTATCCTCCTTATTTTCTGGCAAAATTCTACAAGTTGTGGACGCCAATGGATATATTTGCGGGAGTATGCAAATAGTGAATATATATATATATATTTTTTCAGTTGGTTTTGAATAGCTTTTGGAAGCAGTGGCAACAACACAGTGTTTTTTCTAAGCATTCATCGTGAATTGCCACTGTAGAGTACCNCCCCCCCCCCCCGCCACGTATAGACGATTGCATCACGTGCTGCGTGCTGCGAACTGAATCTACCTACGGTAGAACAAGAAGGAAATATCTATTAACATTTCGGAATGGAAGCTTGCGGATTCCATGTATTATCCGGCTTCTTTTGGCACTCTTGCTACTGCTAGAATGCAACATTTCTTATTGCTTGCTGTATCGTGCCTTCTCTTTGCCTTCTTCTGAAACTTACAACAGAAGGGCAATAGGTTCAATTGTGACCGCTCTAGGTCCCGCCGCTGTTTGGCGACAATTTTTTTTTGCATTGAACAGCCCCACCGCTGTTCAGTAACCTGTTTGGTAACCGATTTTTGTTTACATTTATTTACATTCATTCGTTCAGGCCTCGATTACCATTCTTCCGGCTTTAAGGTGCAAGCTCTTATGTAAATTTAGTGTCAGTAAGCCTCAGTACTAGTCGATCAGGCATGAATTCAAGTTGCTGCGAAAGCTCTAGGGCGGCAACACACATAGCAATCATGATGAAACGGGAGAATTTGGCCTCCTGGTAGATTGGGAGAAATGCTGCAGCTAAAGTGGCTCAGCCGAGGCGGATGCAGGAAAGTTTTCGTAGAATGGATGTTAGGTCAGGATGTGAAAGCAGTCATTGCATACATTTCATTATTTTCCTTCACCTCAAAACAACAGAGTGCTTATGATATAGGGTTTAGCACGCAAGCAAAACCAACCCCGCAATTGTTTGAACAACTGTCTAGAGTTTCAATGCATGTTCTGCTGTACACATTAAAATTTTAGATAGCTGTTAAACACTTACTTGGCCCTCGTTAGCCAGCTTACACACGAGAAACACACGTACCAACTTCAGACGGAGAACGTCACCCCAGGCCTGTGTATCGCCTTGAAAAGGAAGCCTGGGGATTGGGAGGGAGAGTCAGTTGCCTTTTAGTTAAATAGCTGAGCCAGGCTCTCGATGCTTATAGCTAAGGCCGAAGACTATCGTTGCAGTTGAACTACAGAAACATACCAAATCATTACGACACGCGTATATGGACCAAGCTTCAGAAGAAACAAATGCTGAGGTGTATCGAAAGTGATCCTATTTTTGTTTTGCATAGTTCATTTGTTCCTGCTCTTCGTTCTCGTGACGCTGTGGCGAAGGGACCAGTAGAAAGAACCGAATCCCCATACATCTGCTCGCATGTATACACATGATCACTGCTCAGGCTTATTGACAAAGCAAAATGTTTTCCTCTTACACAGACTAACAAACTTCACCTGGTTTGCCTCTATTGCTAATGAAGTCTATTTCCGCCTCTCCAGGCGGCTAATCGTACACGACATCTCCGAAGTAGGCAGGGAGAAGAGCCAATAAATCAATAGCATTTAGACAAATAGTGAAAATATTTGTCATGTGATGTATATATTTCGGACATATTTCAGAACATTTTCCTAACAGATCTATAATTCTTTTGTTTCAAGCAACTTGAATTGTGGGGCCCCGCGGCGGGGCCCCCCTTCCAAACCAAATTGCCCCTTTATCTTTTCCTATTGTTTCT
>NW_013568318.1:0-318 GCF_000499745.2 Eimeria mitis
ACTGTCTCCTTTTGTCTCCTTTGTTTCTGTCTCCTTTCTGTCTCCTTTTTCTGTGTTTTTTTCTCTCCTCTTTCTAAACCCTTTCTGTCTCTATCTCTTATCTCCTATTCTGTCTCTTGTTGTCTCCTTTTGTCTCTTAGTTTTAGGGTTTAGGGTTTAGGGTTTAGGGTTTGTGTGTGTTTCTACAGCTGGCTGATCCGTCCTATCCTGGGGGGCCCCGAAGCTGCGTTGAAGGCGTTGTTACGAAACCAGCAGCAGCAGCAGCAGCAACAGCAGCAGCAGCAGCAGCAGCAGCAGCAGCAGCAGCAGCAGCAGATG
>NW_013568318.1:418-521 GCF_000499745.2 Eimeria mitis
AGGGTTTAGGGTTTAGGGTTTGTGTGTGTTTCCCCAGCTGGCTGATCCGTCCTATCCTGGGGGGCCCCGAAGCCGCGTTGAAGGCGTTGTTACGAAACCAGCA
>NW_013568318.1:610-952 GCF_000499745.2 Eimeria mitis
ACCCGCTAGAGGAGACAGTCCCCTCTGAGGAGACCCTTGCTGCTCTCCGTCGCGCAGCAGCAGACGAAGAAAACTTTAACCCCTCAACAATACCCAAAATATGGTTTGGTTTGCTGCTGCCATCGACAGCAGCAGCAGCAGCACCACCACCAGCAGCACCACCAGCAGCAGCACCAGCAGCAGCAGCAGCAGGAGCAGCAGCAGCACCAGCACCAGCAGCAGCAGCAGCAGCAGGAGGAGCTGAGGGTTTCCGGTGTCAGGGTATGTATCCGTGTTACTCTTACGATGATTTTTTTATAAAAGCGATGCCGCTGCTGCTGCTGCTGCATGCGTCTCTGGCTC
>NW_013568319.1:0-245 GCF_000499745.2 Eimeria mitis
CTAAACCCTAAACCCTAAACCCTAAACTAACGGGTAAAAGAGCTGAAGCAGAAGAGAAAAGGATGATTGCAAACTTTACGAAGCTGCACCATCCGGTTGTGGCCCATAGGACTCTCCTCGATCTGAGAAACACAAACCCTAAACCCTAAACCCTAAACCCTAAACCCTAAACCCTAAACCCTAAACCCCAAACCCTATAACCCAAACCCTAAACCCTAAACGCCAAACCCTAAACCCTAAACCCT
>NW_013568319.1:526-862 GCF_000499745.2 Eimeria mitis
CCTAAGAAAACCCAAATCAGGCACTTTCTCCTTAGACCCTCAAATACAAACCCTAAACCCTAAACCCTACACCATGGACAAACCCTCAATCATCAACCCTAAAACCCTAAAGCCTACAAGCTCTATAAACCATAAAACCCTAAACCCTAAACCCTAAACAAAGAACCCTATCCCCTGACCCGTATCGTTTAATTTTTCCTTTCTATTTACGTTGCTTTATATATTTAGGGTTTAGGGTTTAGGGTTTAGGGTTTATGTTGTATGCAAAGAATACCTTATGTAATCTATCTACGATGAGGAGTTTTTCTTCTTCAGTGACGGTGATGGTATGGGGTG
>NW_013568320.1:0-222 GCF_000499745.2 Eimeria mitis
TGGTTATATATATATATATATATATATATATATATATATATATATTTTTGTTTTTTTTGTTTATTTTATTATTTTTGTTTATTTTTTGTTTGTTTTTTTTTATTAAATAAACAAACAAAATATGCGGTGCAGCATGCATTCATATAAAGCCCCATCACAGCAGCGATTTCTTTTTTTTTTTTTTTTTTTTTTTTTTTTTTTTTTTTTTTTTTTTTTTTTTTT
>NW_013568320.1:445-654 GCF_000499745.2 Eimeria mitis
ATATTTTCATCTACCACCGGAACTGCTCCCGCTGCTGCTGCTGCTGCTGCTGCTGCTGCTGCTGTCGTGGGGCGTCGGCGCACTCGCCTGAGCCCCCAGACTGAAATATATAATTTGGGTTTCTTCTCTGTGTTGCTGCTGCTGCTGCTGCTGCTGCTGCTGCGTTGCTGCCTCCTAGAGCAGCAAAAGAATCATAAGAATTAAGGGGG
>NW_013568320.1:754-951 GCF_000499745.2 Eimeria mitis
GTATCTTCATCTACCACCGGAACTGCTCCCGCTGCTGCTGCTGCTGCTGCTGCTGCTGCTGTCGTGGGGAGTCGGCACACTCGCCTGAGCCCCCAGACTGAAATATATAATTTGGGTTTCTTCTCTGTGCTGCTGCTGCTGCTGCTGCTGCGTTGCTGCCTCCTAGAGCAGCAAAAGAATCATAAGAATTAAGGGGG
>NW_013568321.1:0-428 GCF_000499745.2 Eimeria mitis
AAATATATATATATATATAAATATAAATATATATATATATATATATATATATATATATGTATTAGTACAAACACTATAAAATGTCACTCAACATAAACAGGCTGAAATCTGCTGTCTCCTTTCGCCGCCTTTTTGTGTTTTCTTAATTAAAAAAAATAAAAATATGCAGCGGGTGTCTCCTCTTTGTGTCTCTCTTTTTTTTCTCTGTCTCCTCTCGCAGCTTTTTGTTGTTGCTGTCTCCTCTCTATAGAGCCGGTGCTGGGGGAGATAGAGAGACACCGCCAGCACAGAATATAGAGAGGAGACAGCAGCAACAAAGGGCCTTGGGGGGAGACAAAATAAAAAGAGAAATAGTAAAAGAGAGACAGAAAAGGAGACACAGAGACAGAAGACCGAAAGGAGACAGACACCATAAAAAATAAACAATA
>NW_013568321.1:529-618 GCF_000499745.2 Eimeria mitis
CATATATATATATATATATACGTATACATATATATATATATATATATATATATATATATATATATATATATATATATATATATATATAT
>NW_013568321.1:718-978 GCF_000499745.2 Eimeria mitis
AGAGACACAGAGAGACAGAGGGAGAGAGACAAAGAGGCAACGAAAGATAAACAGAGAGACAGAGGGAGAGAAAGAGAGACAGAAGCTATAAACAAAGAGACAGAAAGAGAGAAAGAATCAGAAAGATGTATAAAAAGGGGACAGAAGGAGAGGAGGAGACAGAAGGAGACAGAAAAAAGGAGACAGAAAGAGAGACACCGCGCTGTCTCCACCGGTCTCCTCGCAGCTGTCTCCGTGCAGCAGCAGCAGCAGCAGCAGCA
>NW_013568321.1:1078-1437 GCF_000499745.2 Eimeria mitis
AGAGAGAGACACAGAGAGAGAGAGGGAGAGGGACAAAGACACAAGGAGAGATAAACAGAGAGACAGAGGGAGAGAAAGAGCGACAGACGCTACAAACAAAGAGACAGAAGGAGAGAAAGAAGCAGAAAGATATATAAAAAGGGGACAGAAGGAGAGGAGGAGACAGAAGGAGACAGAAAAAAGGAGACAGAAGAAGAGACACCGCGCTGTCTCCACCGGTCTCCTCGCAGCTGTCTCCGTGCAGCAGCAGCAGCAGCAGCAGCAGCAGCAGCAGCAGAGAAGAGAAGAGGAGACAGTGTATTTTTCTTTGTATATAAGTTAATAAAAGAGACAAAAAGAGAATAAAAAGAATAATAATA
>NW_013568321.1:1537-3008 GCF_000499745.2 Eimeria mitis
AGAAGAGAAGACGAGACAGTGTATTTTTCTTTGTATATAAGTTAATAAAAGAGACAAAAAGAGAATAAAAAGAATAATAATAAATAAATTATATAATAAAAATATATATAAAAACAAAATACACACAAACCACACGGAGACACCGGGCCTCTGCTGCGGTGTCTCCGCAGCTCCAGCGGTCTGCCTGTCCCCTTTTGTGTTGTGTGTGTGTTTTTCATCTTTCTCTCTTTTTTTATTGTCTTTATTTTTGTTTTTTATTTATATTTTATCTCTTTTTTTGTGTTTATATATTTGTATAAAGAGACAGCGAAGGGTCTCCTGGACCGCTGGCCTCAGCAGCAGCAGCAGCAGCAGCAGCAGCAGCTAGCTGTCTTTTTGTGTGTTTTTTTTCTTTTTTTTTTCTTTTTTTCGTCTGTCTTCTTTCTTTTTATTTTATTCTTTATCTATCTAGCCCCTATCTGTCTCCTTTTTAATTTATAATAAAGACAGAGAATGCAGCAGCAGAAGCTCAGGGGTCTCCCTGTGGGGGGTCTCTGTCTCTTTGTTGTTTTTGCTGCTGCAGCAGCACTCTGCAGCAGCGCCGTTTCTCCCTCTCTCGCATCCCCTTTCTCCCCCTTATCCGAAGACCCAGCACCACCACCACCACCAGCACCACCAGCAGCAGCAGCAGCAGCAGCAGCAGAGGGAGCAGCAGCAGCAGGAGGTCACCGAGATAAAATAGGAAAGATGAAGGTAAAGGTTGGGGCCTCTCGTCTTCTCTCTGCTGGTAACGGCATAACAGCAACAAAAGGAGATATACAAATAAAGGGCTTCGATGCTCACCTGAAGTTTAATACGCTGCAGCTGCAGACGCAGCGTGCTGCAGCAGCAAAAGCAGCAAAACAAATTAAAATGCCTTTTACTACACAGCTAGCTCGCATCAGCGGTGCAGCAGCAGCAGCAGCAACAGCAGCAGCAGCAGATAACCCAGACCAGACGAATCAAACAAATACAGACAACAACAGCAGCAACAGCAGCAATAGCAGCAGCAACAGCAGCAGCAGCAGCAGCAGCAGCAGCAACACAGCTCGTAAAGAAAGGATAATGAGGATACTTAGAGTCCTCGTGCCAGCCATTCGACAGAGACTGCTGCTGCTGCGGTTCAGTCCCCAAACTGCAGCAGAATCAGAACCAGCAGCAACCCCCAGCAGCAGCAACAGCAGCAGCAGCAGCAGCAGCAGCAGCAGCAGCGGGGACAGTGTGCAGACGCAGGGAGGCAGTGAAACCCCAGGACCTGAGGAGACAGCAGAGATAAATACAAAGACAGAGACTGAGAAACTAAAAACAGAAAACGAAAGGCTGCAGCGGACAGTTAGAGCTTTGTCTTTTGCTGTTAGGGGTCTCCTCCGTCGCTCCATGCTGCTGCGGTCGCAGCTGGCTCAGCAGCAGCAGCAGCAGCAGCAGCACAGCAGCAGCAGCAGCAGCAGCAGCA